>NC_057799.1:368523219-368673760 GCF_018294505.1 Triticum aestivum
ACTTTGCCGGAGCCTTTTACCGTCCGCAGCAGACGGCAAAGGCCTTTGCCATCCGCCATCCTTGCCTTTGCCGTCTGCCGTGGCAGACGGCAAAGTAGTTGATTCCTGTAGTGGTACCCTCGTAGACCGAAAGCGGAAGCGTTAGCACAACGCGGTTGATGTAGTCTTATGTCTTCACGATCCGACCGATCAAGCACCGAACGCACGACACCTCCGAGTTCTGCACACGTTCAACTCGATGACGTCCCTCGAACTCCGATCCGGCCGAGCTTTGAGGAAGAGTTCCGTCAGCACGACGGCGTGGTGACGATGATGATGTTCTACCGACGCAGGGGTTCGCCTAAGCACCGCAACAATATGATCGAGGTGGATTATGGTGGAGGGGGCACCGCACACGGCTAAAAGATCAATGATCAATTGTTGTGTCTATGGGGTGCCCCCTGGCCACGTATATAAAGGAGTGGAGGAGGGGGAGAGGGCCGGCCCTTATGGCGCGCCCTGGAGGAGTCCTACTCCCACCGGGAGTAGGATTCCTCCCGTTCCAAGTAGTAGGAGTAGGAGACAAGGAAGGGGAAGAGGGAAGAGAAGGAAGGAGGGGGCACCGCCCCTCCCCCTAGTCCAATTCGGACTAGTCATTGGGGGGGGGGGGGTTGCCTCTCTCTCTCCCCTAAAGCCCAATAAGGCCCATATACTTCTTCCCCCGTATTCCCGTAACTCCCCGGTACTCCGAAAAATACCCGAACCACTCGGAACCTTTCTGATGTCCGAATATAGTCGTCCAATATGTCGATCTTTACGTCTCGACCATTTTGAGACTCCTCGTCATGACCCCGATCTCATTCAGGACTCCGAACTACCTTCGGTACATCAAATCACAAAACTCATAATACAATCGTCACCGAAACTTTAAGCGTGCGGACCCTACGGGTTCGAGAACTATGTAGACATGACCGAGACACGTCTCCAGCCAATAACTAATAGCGGAACCCGGATGCTCATATTGGTTCCCACATATTCTACGAAGATCTTTATCGGTCAAACCGCATAACAACATATGTTGTTCCCTTTGTCATCGGTATGTTACTTGCCTGAGATTCGATCGTCGGTATCTCAATACCTAGTTCAATCTCGTTACCGGCAAGTCTCTTTACTCATTCCGTAACACATCATCCCGTAACTATCTCATTAGTTACAATGCTTGCAAGGCTTATAGTGATGTGCATTACCGAGTGGGCCTAGAGATACCTCTCCAACAATCGGAGTGACAAATCCTAATCTCGAAATACGCCAACCCAAAAAGTACCTTTGGAGACACCTGTAGAGCACCTTTATAATCACCCTGTTACGTTGTGATGTTTGGTAGCACACAAAGTGTTCCTCCGGTAAATGGGAGTTGCATAATCTCATAGTCATAGGAACATGTATAAGTCATGAAGAAAGCAATAGCAACATACTAAACGATCAAGTGCTAAGCTAACGGAATGGGTCAAGTCAATCACATCATTCTCCTAATAATGTGATCCATTAATCAAATGACAACTCATGTCTATGGCTAGGAAACATGACAATCTTTGATCAACGCGCTAGTCAAGTAGAGGCATACTAGTGACACTCGTTTGTCTATGTATTCACACATGTACCATGTTTCCGGTTAATACAATTCTAGCATGAATAATAAACATTTATCATGATATAAGGAAATAAATACTAACTTTATTATTGCCTCTAGGGCATATTTCCTTCAGTCTCCCACTTGCACTAGAGTCAATAATCTAGTTCACATCGCCATGTGATTTAACACCAATAGTTCACATCACCATGTGATTAACACCCATAGTTCACATCGTCATGTGACCAACACCCAAAGGGTTTACTAGAGTCAGTAATCTAGTAAAACATATAAACTCATAATATAACTGTCATCGAAACGTTAAGCGTGCGGACCCTACGGGTTCGAGAACTATGCAGACATGACCAAGACACATCTCCGGTCAATAACCAATAGCGGAACCTGGATGCTCATATTGGCTCCCATATATTCTACGAAGATCTTTATCGGTCAGACCGCATAACAACATACGTTGTTCCCTTTGTCATCGGTATGTTACTTACCCGAGATTCGATCGTCGGTATCTCAATACCTAGTTCAATCTCGTTACCGGCAAGTCTCTTTACTCGTTCCGTAATACATCATCCCGCAACTAACTCATTAGTTGCAATGCTTGCAAGGCTTATAGTGATGTGCATTACCAAGTGGGCCCAGAGATACCTCTCCAACAATCGGAGTGACAAATCCTAATCTCGAAATACGCCAACCCAACAAGTACCTTTGGAGACACCTGTAGAGCACATTTATAATCACCCAGTTACGTTGTGACATTTGGTAGCACACAAAGTGTTCCTCCGGTAAACGGGAGTTGCATAATCTCATAGTCATAGGAACATGTATAAGTCATGAAGAAAGCAATAGCAGAATACTAAACGATCGTGTGCTAAGCTAACGAAATGGGTCAAGTCAATCACATCATTGTTCTAATGATGTGATCCCGTTAATCAAATGACAACTCATGTCTATGGCTAGGAAACATAACCATCTTTGATCAACGAGCTAGTCAAGTAGAGGCATACTAGTGACACTCTGTTTGTCTATGTATTCACACATGTACCATGTTTCCGGTTAATACAATTCTAGCATGAATAAACATTTATCATGATATAAGGAAATAAATAATAACTTTATTATTGCCTCTAGGGCATATTTCCTTCAGGTGGGGGGCGCTGGGGGGCGCCGGGCGAATCGTTTTTGGCGCGAAAGAGCCGCGGGCCCTCCTTGCCAGCGACTCGTCTCTCCTCTCGCCGCTTCGTCGTCCTCATCGCCTCGCTTCCCGTGGCGAATCAATGCCAAAGCTGCCGCGCCGGTCAGCCTCCTCCATTGATGCCTCACGGGCGGCGCAGTGAAGACCGTACGCCGCGCGTCCCTCGCCCGCCACGCGTACACACGGCGGCCACGCGTACGCGCGGCGCCCCCGCCTATATAAGCCGACCCACAGCGCGCCGGTGACACACAGACGCGCCATTTCTCCCCCATTCCTCCCTCTCCTCTCGCCGTCGCCAGTTCACCATGGCCGAGCGCTTCCCAGGTGACGGCGCGGCGGCGAACGGCTTCGGCCGCCGCCACCTTCACGAGGACGAAGCGAGGCTCCTCTACGAGGTCGAGTACCCGGTCCCGCCGGACATGCGGGTGCCCGGGACGTGGAGGATCAGCGCCGGCGGGGTCCCGGTGCCACCACCGCCCACCGGGGCGGCGCGGCGTGCGGAGATCGCGCGTATCCGTGCCTCCCTGCCGCGGGCGGCGAAGGAAGGTCCACGGTACGTCCCCGGCAGCCCGTTGTGGGAGCCGTACTTCCGCCGCCGCCACGCCGAGTAGCTCGAGGCCACCAACGGCGTCGTGCCCTCCGGAAGGCTCAACTCCGAAGGCCGGCGCCGATGGTGGGGCGTGCCCGGCCGCACGCTGAAGGCCGTCCTCGAGTACATTGAGGGTGGCAACACGCCGAGGCTGGAGTACCCCGCTCCCCCGTCCTTCTCTCGTCGGCGTGGGAGCTCGTGGACGCCGAGGTGCATGGACCCGGGGGCGTCCTCCTCCTCGTCCGGCCGGTCGTCCGGCTCCCCTGCCTCCGTCCCGTCAAGCCGGAGCCCCAGGACACGCCTGTCAGCGCGCGCACCCGCAGCTCCGGCGTCTGCATCGACGACTCTACCCCCGCCTCTGGCCGCCTCGTCCTCGTCAGGCCCAAGCCGGAGCCCGACCTCCCCGCGGAGTACGAGGAGATAGCTCGGCGCGGCTTCTCCGACGAGAACGCCCTACAGTGGGCGCGGGACGACTACCTCCGCAACGAGATGGTCCGGCAGCGCCGGGCCCTGGAGGAGATAGCCGCCCGCAAGCGTGGGCGCGAGGACGAGCACGGCGTGGTGATCCTCGACACCGACGACGACGAGGACGCCCCCGGACCGTCCAACCCGCCGCGCCAACCTGGGGAGGGTTGCAGCAGGGACGGCGGCCGCGGAGGAGGCGACGACGACGATGGCGGCGACGACTACACGCGGTTCTACAACCTCCTCGGCATGTAGAGCTGCAAGGGCGGCGGGCGGTGAGGAGCGGCGAGGGAGACGGCGGGCCTAGTAGCTTTTTTTTCTTCCTTTTTTGTAAAATATTTTAAATATGTATGAACTCGCCGTAGTTTGGTTGAATTTGCCGTGTTTGTACCAGAATTTAATTTTCAAAAAAAAAAACGTGGGCGCCGCGACTGGGGGCCATCACGCCCCAGCACGCGGTTTTGCGCCGGTGCGCCCCCAGGGGGCGATTTTCAGCGCCTCCTGGGGGGCCAACGGCTGGAGATGCTCTAACACCGCTCTTGTTGCAAGTGAGGTTGCACACGTGGATGGGTAGATCGAACGCCCCGCGTCCATCCAACGGTCAACCAGGCGACGGATGTTTTCTATGGCCGTCCTTCTTTTTTCGACTTCATTAGGCCTTGTACAATGTGAGGTGCTTAGAGAAATAAACCAGTTTTTTCTTAAGCACCGGTGCTTATTTGTACATGATATACGCTTCACTAAGCGTCTCTTCTGTAGAAATAGGCACCGGTGCTTCAGAAACGCCCGGTTTTTTTTAAGCATCTCTCTAAGCACCCCATTGTACAAGTCCTTATTATCCAGGCCTATAGCTTGTGAATCATCTGTCACCACACGCTGCTAGCGGGCCCCAGACGTCGGCGTCTCGCTGCCCGCGTCGCATCTCCAACCCCGCACGACCCATCTCTCCATGCTCCTCCGCCTCCTCTCGTCCGCCTCTCGCGCCATCGCAGCAAAACCTCACCCACCCCAAACCCTAGCAGCTGCTGCAGCTGGCGCCACCTCAACAACCCGGAAGCTCGCAGCCATGGCGGGTAACCGGGAGGCGTTCCGCGTGGCGGTGGGGAACACGCTCGAGCGGCGCCTCTTCTACGTGCCGTCCTTCAAGATCTACGGAGGCGTCGCGGGGCTCTATGACTACGGGCCGCCAGGGTGCGCCGTCAAGGCAAACGTCCTCGCCTTCTGGCGCCAGGTTGCCTGACATGCCTCTTTTCTACTACTTCGCGAGCTTGTAGAGTCCTGGTTTGACGAGATTCTTGATTGGGGGCGAGTCCTCGTGGGTTTCGAGGGGAATGTGGCCCCTTTCGCCTTTTTTGGTTATGAATTGTGGCGAGAGAGGCTCCAGTTGGTGCTACTTATACTGGGTGATCAGTTTTGGTCTCGACTTGCCGTGTTTGTTTTGCATTTGTATTACTTGTGGTGTCGTGTAGCATGTGCCCGTTGCTGAAATTGGCTAGCTTCCAATCAAGAAATGTGGCCACTTGACACTTTAGAGCTAAATTTTCCTCCTGTAATGTAAATTGGAGCGATCGTCTTTCTAGTTAAATCATTTTGTTGATCAGCAGCAAACTAGCCTGGTTTCCTCAACTTGTAAACTTTAGCTTTGTGAATATAGGAGATTAGGAGGAACTGATCACCTTATACTGAACTTGCTGCCTTAAATTCTACTACTTCCAAGCCATACTGTAGGTCTCCAAGGTGAAACCTTGACCATCAATTTATATGAAAGTATACCGTGTTCAGTAAAAACTTAAGTATACATTATTAAGCTATATTTCATGGTACATCTAGTAATATCAACTTAGTCGTAAGGATGTTGGTTCTTTTTGTATGCTGATGGTGAAACCTAATGCTGTTTGACTAGCAGAAATTCTAGAATGATCCACACTGTGACTCAGAGGGTCTAGAAAGTTGCAAATGTTGCTAGCTAATTTACTACCCCCTCTTAGTTACAGAAGGAATAGCAACCAACTTGGGCGCTCTGGTCAATGAGTCCACTTGCGCTGCCGAACCACTCACTGCTAGTCAGTTCATTCTGCCCCACACCGGAATCGATGGGAAGTCTCTTTGGGCCTATGGCGATAAATAAGAAAGAAAATGGGTACACAGAAAGCAAAATGATGGTAGACGTTTATTTTGTTGGCTTCCTCAGTATGCAACCCACACCTGTACAACTAGTACACTTGGAGTCAACCAACTCAGACACTCATATGACATTTGCACAAATGCCGGGTACACTGGTGATCCAGTTTGACCTCTGTGTGTGTGTGTGGGGGGGGGGGGGGGGGGGGGGCGGTGCCTCTTTCCTCTCTGTTCTGTATATCTCAACTGCTGGCTGGGCGCCTGCTCAGGGCCTAGTGACTGCTGGATTACTGCTATACTAGCTCCTAAGTTGATTTTGTTGATGCCCTGGAAAAAACAACCTATTTCAGTAACAAATAATTAGAAACCGCAATATTCATTAATGTTAGTGACAGACAAAAGTCACAATTCAGTGTTATTGAGATGTGCACTGAACGTTACCCCTATGATAACAAGAAAATGAGAAACGTTCCAAATCCATGCATTTAAATCTCGATGTATACATAAGGTATCATTCTAGTAATCTTTAGCATAGTATTATTTGATATATTTTCTTATGTAAATTCTGAGAACACAGTATTTATATTTTATGCATAGATAACCAACTTATCATCTACTTGTGTTTTTCTCCTCCTTAGCATTTCGTGTTGGAGGAAGGGATGCTTGAGGTGGACTGTCCATGTGTGACACCAGAAGTTGTCTTGAAGGCCTCTGGCCATGTCGAAAAGTTTACGGACTTGATGGTTAAAGATGAAAAGACAGGCAGCTGTTATCGTGCTGATCACTTACTCAAGGACTTCTGTAAGGAGAAGCTCGAGAATGACAATACATTGTCACCACAGAAGGAAGAAGAATTAAACCATATTCTTGCTGTCTTGGATGATCTGTCAGCAGAACAATTAGGCGCTAAGATTAAGGAGTATGGGATTGCTGCTCCTGACACAAAGAATCCATTGTCAGATCCATACCCCTTTAATCTCATGTTTCAGACTTCCATTGGACCATCAGGTTTGAGCGCAGGGTGAGATTGAAAACAGCTTAGTATGTTCTCTTTTGTTCAATATAGTTTTAGCTCATGTGCTACATCTGTTTTTCAGGTATATGAGGCCAGAGACAGCACAGGGTATCTTTGTGAACTTCAAAGACTTGTATTACTACAATGGCAACAAACTACCCTTCGCTGCAGCCCAAATCGGCCAGGCTTTCCGCAACGAGGCATGACTTAACTGCTTAATCTTCTGTTGGGATCTTTACTTTTATTATCAATTTTTCTTGGGTTTAGATCCTCTACTCATTGACACCTTTACAAGGGTTTATATTGATTACTCATTAACATATTTGCCGGTGTTTAATTTGCAATCTACCATGTGATGTAAAACATATGAAAAACTCTTTTTGATGGCATTGTTCATGTTTGGTACATAAAACAGTTTGTTTGTCGGGTATTCGGATTCAACATACAAGGAGCTCCTCTGTTTTTTGCCACTGGTTCAAGCTATCTTCTCCTTTCCACCATCAACAAAATGTACTTATTTATCTTGCTGCTGTTCCTTCAACACCCTGTTCTCTTTTGCCGTCCCGTCTGGGATTATTTTTTCCAAAGAAACCTTATGCTCTTACGAGACTGACAATGATCTTTTGGGGCCAAAACTAGCAGTGAGACAGTCAAAGCTAGTTGACCTGATGAAAATGACAAAAGAAGTTGTATTTTAACGAAGGTTATATGAATAATGTAACTCAATGGTAAAAATATGTTTTTACCAACGACTTATTATCCAGTTACTGTTGAGATGAACTGGAGTGGTTGTGGTGGAAACCGGTGCAATAACTACTAATAACTGTAGGGCATTGCTTAATAACCTCTGTGGTCTAAGACGAATTTGTTTCACTAGATATCTCCCCGTCAAGGCCTTCTAAGAGTCCGTGAATTTACGTTGGCGGAGATTGAGCACTTTGTGGACCCAGAGGACAAGTCTCATCCAAAGTTTAGTGATGTTTCTGATCTAGAGTTCCTGATGTTTCCGAGAGAAGATCAACTGACAGGAAGATCCGCCACTAGAGTTAGGCTCGGTGAAGCTGTTTCTGAGGTACTATTTTGTATACTTCTAGTATTGTCTAATTCCACTAATTTTGATGTATGTCTAAGTAACACTTGCTGCAACCGGCAGGGAACTGTGAACAATGAGACCCTTGGCTTCTTTATTGGAAGGGTCTATCTCTTCTTGACGCAGCTTGGGATTGACAAAGACCGTCTACGGTTCCGGCAGCATCTGCCAAATGAAATGGCTCACTATGCTGCTGATTGTTGGGATGCAGAGATTGAATGCTCTTATGGATGGATCGAGTGTGTTGGAATTGCTGATAGGTCAGCGTATGACTTGCGTGCCCACTCGGTATGTATCATCATTCGGTAGTACTGCGAGTAGAATGTTTTCTGTACTATACAACTGCGAAAGCTATCCGTCGGTATCAAACTCGAGAGCTGGATATTTCTTGTTGGAAAACCACTTGTACGGAATCGCAACCCTTCACCATTTCTTTTAGGTTAATGAGTTACTTTATGGATAATTGGAATTATATTGTCAAACATGTTTTGTTAGCTCAACTACTCTCCCATTAGAGTTTTTGAAAGTATTCGTCCCTTTTATTAAGAGATAAGTGCATTTTTCATCCACTAACTGTCGCCTCTTTGGTACTCCTTTGTTCTATAGTTCTAGACCAAAAAATAGTGGAGTGCTGACGTATTCCTGTGTGAAGTGTATTTTGCACATGACTATCCTAATAGAACTAATACTATCCTACTCTCTACATTGAGCAGGATAAAAGTGGTGTTCCACTCGAAGCTCATGAAAAATTCGCAGAGCCCAGAGAAGTGGAGGTGAGGCTTATTTATGATACAAGTTTCTCATTGTACACTGAATAATTGAATTATTACTACTGAAACATTTGCAGTTTGATGCTTTGGTGAGTTTCTCGAATTATCTTCTTTGCTAATGATAAGTTTCATCTTGGCACATTCAGAAGTTAGTTATAACCCCATCAAAGAAGGAGCTTGGTCTTGCATTCAAAGGGGACCAAAAGATGGTTCTCGAAGCATTGGAAGTAAGTTTCGTCTCCACATTGACTTGTCATATCTTATTGCTGTTGTGTTGGCCAACACTTAAGTTTCTCCGCTGACAGGCCATGGGTGAAACTGAAGCTCTGGGTATGAAAGCAGCTTTAGAGTCTAAAGGGGATGTTGAGTTTAAGGTTTGTACCCTTGGGAAGGATGTTACCATAAAGAGAAATATGGTTTCAATTAACATGGAGAAGAAAAAGGAACATCAAAGGAAGTTCACTCCTTCTGTCATAGAGCCATCATTTGGCATAGGGAGAATTATTTACTGCTTGTTCGAACATTGCTTCTATCAAAGGACTGGCAAGACAGATGATGAGCAGTTGAATGTGTTTCGTTTTCCCCCTCTTGTTGCTCCAATTAAGTGTACTGTGTTTCCACTGGTCAAGGTTGAGAAATTTGATGTTGTTGCCAAGAAAATTTCAAAAGCTTTGACAACAGCAGGGATTTCTCACATTATCGACATCACAGGTACCACTGAACTTATAGAAAACCATCGCGTTTATTTCTATTCTAGCCATATGAAGCGTTGCAATTTGCATATTATGATTGGTTCTCCATTTACACCTAAATTTTGCTTTTGATCTTTGGTTCACCTTACTGATATTTTCTCCTTCCAGAGTGAGATGGATGAGAACTAGTTCTTGATATTTTGTCGATTGACTGTAAACTGCTTGTGGTCGCTTGTAGGTCCAAAGTTCCACTAGGCATTCTTTGGTAAAATAGGTTAAATATCAAAACATTTAGTTAAAATGTTGATATTTACCGCATGAGATATCATCAATTTCTTAAACTTCTGTCCAGTTTGCTGCCTTGGTGAACTTCGATATTTGTTGCACTATTTCAGTGGATTATTTTATTGGAACCTGGTTTCTGTTTTCTTTTCAACATGTTTCTATTGAATGAATCATGCAACAGAATTCGTTCTTCAAAATAGGCTATTATGTCAATTTCCATACTAGACTATTTTTTTAGGACCCGAATATCCAGCAAACGTCAGATTTTTAGGCATGGCAAATTGAATATTTTTCATGGCAATTTATGTTCGTCGAGGATGGCAAGTTTAGTTGGCGAGCATCGCAAATTCGCCTCAGTTCATTTTTTGCCAGGAGGGGAAACACTATCTTGTACATTTGGCAAGTAATTTGTGCCTCTGGTACTACTTGTTGCAGGCACTTCGATTGGTAAGCGGTATGCAAGGACAGACGAAATCGGCGTCCCCCTGGCGATCACAGTCGACTCAACTACAAGTGTGACTGTTCGTGACCGGGACAGCAAGGATCAGATCCGTGTGGAGGTCGACGAGGTGGCTTTGGTTGTGAAGGAAGTGACCGATGGGCAGAGCACCTGGGCAGACATCATGTGGAGATACCCAGCACATACCGCCTTGGCCACCGATGAGGAAGAAGCTTCAGAAACCTGAAGGGTACAGTCGAAGAGTCTTCCATGGGTTGAATGATGTTTGGCTTCCTGAGTTTCCGATGTGTGTCCTGTTAACAGAAATACTAATAGAGCGTTGCCCTGTAATCCTAGTCCTGTTTTCCCTTCACGTATGGTTTTCATCCGTTCCCTGTCAATATTTACTGTATCTACATGCTCATCTCGTGTGATTAAATGGAAGAGACGTGTGCATGATTTTCTTTTGGTCGGATTGATATTGTTTGTCATGTGTGTTAGAGTTGTGTCGAATATTGTGTACAAGGTAGGTTACAGTTAGACTATGAGTTGTATTGTGTTTACATAGGATATGGAGTCGTGTCCTAGTAGGACACTTGTATTCTAGGCCTCTTATATATAGCGAGGGTAGACACACGATATAACTTATGCCAACATAATAGCACAGATGCGCAAGGGAGAGCCGGCGGCGTGTGCGGGTGGCCGGTGTGCGGTATTGTGATGGTGTCACGGGGAGGAGCGCCTGTAGTCAGGTCTCGAAGATGTAGCCATATCGGTGAATCTCGTTAACAAATCTTGATGTCGTGCTCGTGTGATTGCTTGGTCCTCGGATGATCGACGGTATGCCTCGGATTTACTTTAACAAGTGATATCATGAGCAAGGTTTGAGATCGATGCGGATCGTGTTGATCTAGAGGAAGTATCGAGTTTGAGACGTAGCTGGCTGCGGTGGCCGGTGTGGTTCTCGACGAAATTGGATCAGCGGAGCGTGTGCAAGAAGCAGTCGCGTGGTTGGATGCTTTGCAGTGAGTTGCGGCCTTGTAGCAGCAGGTCGTGCAGTCGATTCGGCAGATCGGGCGAGTTCTTGGTGAGATCGGTCATCGGTTCATGCGTTGACTCGGCGAGATGCGAGCGACAGTAGCGCGAGGCGGCGGTACAGCCGGCTAGCGCGTGGAGGCCTGTTTGTTCGTGTGGCCCATACGTGGGCAGGGCCCAATAGCAGCGGCGGCTTGGCATACACGGAGAGTTGGACTCACAGCTGGAAAGGTTTCATTCGAGATTTGTTTTGGACCAAAAAGAGGACCGGGTCCTCGTGTACGGCACGGACGAAGGCAACAGATCAAATCAGCAAAAGAAATCCATCAAGCGATACGTACTAGCTGGGACATTGACAAGGCAAAAGCTAGCATTCGGAGTTGGGCTTATGAGCTACGCCACGTGAGAAGACCAGAGGGTGTTTTGCGTTGATAGCTTGGATTATTTTTCACACAGTCAATCGTACAAAGAACTATGGCACCAATGGGTATCTGATTTAATGTGGAAAAGTTCATGAAACTGAAAACCTTGGGTTATGGCAGACAAGAGTGAAAGATTTGTTGGCATAACAGAGATGCTTAAAGGCGTTGCGGGAAGTCAATTCAGCTAGGATGGAGTTGTGATGTGATGGATGAAAATTCGCGGAAGACGATTTGGGAGCCTCGAGCGTGTCATGCAGCCGGACTACTTCGGCTGGGTTGGACTGGACAGTCTGACGGATCGATGCAAGTCGGTTGGTACAGAAGACGGTGGTGGGATCGGCAACGACGACATAGGAGCGTGATGCTGATGGTGACCGACTTCTGGGACGTGGAAACACGTGGCGCAGGCCCGAGGGCTTGTGCGGCTTCGACAAGACTATGGCGCGGGATTGATTCAAGGTGGTGTGTAGACGGAGCTTGAAGTCGACGAGGCGCAGGGGTGGACTGATCATCTACCATGGAGTCATGTTGAAGGTGGAGCTGGAGTCTGGAGGATTTCACTCGATGCTGATTGAGGGGTTACGGCGTAAGTGCATAGAGAGTCGAAGCCTATTCAGCGGGAAAAGCGAGGGACACTTAGTTCAGACTGGAGCCCAGTGGTCTGATGGAAGCGTGAAACTCGTCATCGGTCGGTGATAATCGGTGGTACTCTGCAGTGGGGGTGAGTGGTGTGGGTCCGCGACCCTTGAGACTCGACTGGGACAGTGGAGGCTCGGCGTGGTAATAGCGGCGAGGCGTGCGGTATGCACGGACATGGAGACGGGCCAGGGCTCTGATGGTCATACATGTGATGAGACAACTGCGAATTTGACTTGGGATGACTAAAAACAATGGTGAAATTCCTTCAAGTTTCAGACAGGCAGTCAAGAAAGGAGCGGTGATGTTGAGTTCAGGTAACTCTTATATGCGACACCAATATGTGAGTTGTTCACTGTCATGCAGGTTAGTGATCGTGTGTGATGGCGTGTGATGGTGTTGACGGATACTCTGAAAGTTGGGAGCACAAACTAGAGTAACAAGGAACTTAATTTTGCTCGAGTGTTGGCTGTGGTCAAGAAAAGAAGGGACTACAAGTTGCAGGTGGAGTCATATGGAGTCTTTGGAGTAGCAACGGTTCTCATGGGATAAGCTCAAGTCTAATGTACATGGAAGTTTGACGCGTTGACGAATTCAAGGTGGTCGAGAATATTCGCCAAGGTGGAGTTTGTTAGAGTTGTGTCGAATATTGTGTACAAGGTAGGTTACAGTTAGACTATGAGTTGTATTGTGTTTACATAGGATATGGAGTCGTGTCCTAGTAGGACACTTGTATCCTAGGCCTCTCATATATAGCGAGGGTAGACACACGATGTAAACTATGCCAACATAATAGCACATGCGCGCAAGGGGGAGCCGGCGGCGTGTGCCGGCGCCTGGGTGGCCGGTGTGCGGTATTGTGACGGTGTCACGGGGAGGAGCGCCCGTAGTCAGGCCCTGGGGTGTTGGGTAACGTAGTAATTTCAAAAAAATTCCTACGCACACGCAAGATCATGGTGATGCATAGCAACAAGAGGGGAGAGTGCTGTCCACGTACCCTCGTAGACCGAAAGCGGAAGCGTTAGCACAACGCGGTTGATGTAGTCGTACGTCTTCACGATCTGACCGATCAAGTACCGAACGCACGGCACCTCCGAGTTCAGCACATGTTCAGCCCGATAATGTCCCTCGAACTCCGATCCAGCCGAGTGTTGAGGGAGAGTTTCGTCAGCACGACGGCGTGGTGACGATGATGATGTTCTACCGACGCAGGGCTTCGCCTAAGCATCGCTACGGTATTGTCGAGGTGGACTATGGTGGAGGGGGGCACCGCACACGGCTAAAAGATCAAACGATCAATTATTGTATCTCTAGGGTGCCCCCTGCCCCCGTATATAAAGGAGCAAGGGGGGAGGTGCGGCCGGCCAGGAGGGGGCGCGCCAGGAGGAGTCCTACTCCCACCGGGAGTAGGACTTCCTCCCTTTTCCTTGTTGGATTAGGAGTGGAGGGGGAAAGAGGAGGGAGAGAGGAAGGAAAGGGGGGGGGGGGGCGCCCCCCTCTCCTTGTCCTATTCGGACTAGGGGGGAGGGGCGCACGGCCCTGCCCTGGGCGCCTCTCCTCTTCTCCACTAAGGCCCACTATGGCCCATTAAGGCCCCGCTGGTTCCGGTAACCTCCCGGTACTCCGGTAAAATCCCGATTTCACCCGGAACACTTCCGATATCCAAACATAGGCTTGCAATATATCAATCTTCATGTATCGACCATTTCGAGGCTCCTCGTCATGTCCGTGATCACATCTGGGACTCTGAACAACCTTAGGTACATCAAAACATATAAACTCATAATATAACTGTCATCGAAACGTTAAGCGTGCGGACCCTACGGGTTCGAGAACTATGCAGACATGACCGAGACACGTCTCCGGTCAATAACCAATAGCGGAACCTGGATGCTCATATTGGCTCCCACATATTCTACGAAGATCTTTATCGGTCAGACCGCATAACAACATACGTTGTTCCCTTTGTCATCGGTATGTTACTTACCCGAGATTCGATCGTCGGTATCTCAATACCTAGTTCAATCTCGTTACCGGCAAGTCTCTTTACTCGTTCCGTAATACATCATCCCACAACTAACTCATTAGCTGCAATGCTTGCAAGGCTTATAGTGATGTGCATTACCGAGTGGGCCCAGAGATACCTCTCCAACAATCGGAGTGACAAATCCTAATCTCGAAATACGCCAACCCAACAAGTACCTTTGGAGACACCTGTAGAGCACATTTATAATTACCCAGTTACGTTGTGACGTTTGGTAGTACACAAAGTGTTCCTCCGGTAAACGGGAATTGCATAATCTCATAGTCATAGGAACATGTATAAGTCATGAAGAAAGCAATAGCAGAATACTAAACGATCGAGTGCTAAGCTAACGGAATGGGTCAAGTTAATCACATCATTCTCCTAATGATGTGATCCCGTTAATCAAATGACAACTCATGTCCATGGCTAGGAAACTCAACCATCTTTGATTAACGAGCTAGTCAAGTAGAGGCATACTAGTGACACTCTGTTTGTCTATGTATTCACACATGTATTATGTTTCCGGTTAATACAATTCTAGCATGAATAATAAACATTTATCATGAAATAAGGAAATAAATAATAACTTTATTATTGCCTCTAGAGCATATTTCCTTCACGGGGATGTAGCCATATCGGTGAACCTCGTTAACAAATCTCGGTGTCGTGCTCATGTGATTGCTTGGTCCTCGGATGATCGACGGTATGCCTCGGATTTACTCTAACAATGTGAGTTATCTTGATCCGACAATAGAAGTATTCCTAGATATTCTTTTTTGGGTTAACACCACAATTAGTACATAAAATTGTCCTGGTGGGAACAGAGTCATACAGAACTTAAAACCCCCACTAAAGTCATTAACTATATTGTTGAAACTGTTTCGTACTACAAAACAGTTCGAATCACTGCTGCGTGGTGTGCCACATTGACAGTGTAGGGCCGCAGCCACAATTATGCAGAAAACCCCTTGTGTTGCACTAAAATTCCTTGTAGGCCCTCAACTGCACGGTCGGCATGGGAAAATTAGAAAAATGCCCCTACCACAAACCGGAACCAAAGCCAGGGGCTCTTCGTGTCCTTCGTGTCCTCGATGTCTCCGAGGCGACCCCGGGTGACGCCATTGTGGACCTCGACGCCGATGATCGAGAACGGCATGGAGCCGTGGCTTCGGGAACCACCAGAGTTCCCTCCTTATTGTGGTACAAACCCAACCCATGGCCGCATTAGGTTGGTTAGGTTTTGAGCCGTCGATGATTAGTCCAGTTCTTGACGATTTTGACTGATATTTAGGTGGTTCTTGTGTGTATCCGTAGTACTAGTCATGAGGAAGTGGTAGTAGGTAATGGCTTGGAGGATTGAGGCTAGGGTTATGTGATGCTTTGAGGGGATTTTGGGGAAAAAGTGGGCGCATTTAGAAGATGGGATTTTGGGGGAACAAGAGGGTAGTTTTGAATGCATCGATGCAGGTGATGTTTTGATGGGATTTTGGGGGAAAAGTTATTGTGTGCAGATTATGTGGGTACATTTCTGCGTTGTTGTGTGTTGCGGACGCAAGTTCAGAGAATGGGCTAACATTTATTCTGTTATATGCATATTGGTACTGCGTGGATTATGATTTTACCTACTGTAATATGAGAAAAGAATAGATTTTAGCTACTGTAATATGAGAAAAGAGTGCATTAGGTGATGTTCAATGCATAATTCAGTTTAATGCTCTTGTTGTGCATATGGTCAGTACATTTTAGTTATGAGATGTGCAGTTCATATCCTAATTGGATTTTGATTTATATATTTGTTGAATGCATTGTCAGTTCTAATAATTTGTAGCTCATATGTTTGAATAGTGTTTGGTGCATTTTCATATGTTATATGTTGTAGTGGTTTACAGTAGATGTTGCAGTACATTGTGAGTTCAAATGTTCATCAATTAAATTGGCATTTGTTGTAGTGATCTACAGTGTACATGTTGCACTTAGAAGAAATTCTTCTATGAACTAAGAAGTGCATCTTCCAAATTGTGCAGTGACTAATGGAGAAGAAATTCAACTATTGAGCACAATGAAATTTTTGTAAAACAAGGCACAAACAGATCATATATTGGCTGCACACATGATGTGTTTGACTACTGTCATGCTGAGCCATGGTCAATGGGGATGGTCAAGTGCTTCTTGTCTAGGCTAGACTATGACCCTACAGATCCTTAATCAAGGTGTAATGGTGCTTGCTAGGGAGAATATAGTGGATAGTCTAGTTTGTGTGGACAGTGCTGAAGCAATAACTGCAATGATGAGTGCAAGCAAAGAAGCCAAGACATTGGATGTACTAGATGAGAAGAACAAGATCATGCCATTGTATGATGATGTCATACTAAATGGATGCCCACCACTTCCAAGGTCTTGGTAGTCTGGAGAGGGAACTTTTGGTGGCAATGTTGCAAATGCAAATGAGACAGAAGAAGCAGGGGATGCACATGTAACCAGGGGAGGAGGAGAATCTGAGGGAACATGGGAAGGAAAAGATGACATTGAAAATGTGTCACGCCCAATATGCGACCCTATCCGAGAGGAACTCGAAGGTCCCACCAAGGATAGACCCGCATAT
Source organism: Triticum aestivum (assembly GCF_018294505.1). NCBI lineage: Eukaryota > Viridiplantae > Streptophyta > Magnoliopsida > Poales > Poaceae > Triticum > Triticum aestivum. Next base: position 368,540,223 of record NC_057799.1, read on the forward strand.
TGAAACGCTTTTGCAAGGTGGATATCATTACGTCAACATTACATAATAGATGGGGAAACATACAAAAGGCACAAACGCCCCAAGAATACATCAATACATCATACATAAGATCAACATCCGACTACGGATGAAACACAAACAGAAGCTCAAATGACATCCACCCTGCTAGCCCAGACTGTCGACCTGGAACCTATCCCCTGATCAAAGAAGAAGCAGAAGAAGAAGAACTCCAAAACAAGTAACATCGCTCTCGCGTCATGATCATCGCAAAACCTGTACCTGCAACTGGTGTTGTAGTAATCTGTGAGCCACGAGGACTCAGCAATCCCATTACCATGGGTATCAAGACTAGCAAAGTTTAATGGGTAAGGAAGGGGGTAAAGTGGTGAGGTTGCAGCAGCGACTAAGCATGATATGGTGGCTAACCTACGCAAATAAGAGCGAGAAGAGAAGCAATAGAACGGTCGTGAAACTAGCAATGATCAAGAAGTGATCCTGAACTCCTACTTACGTCACACATAACCCAGAAACCGTGTTCACTTCCCGGACTCCGCCGAAAAGAGACCATCACGGCTACACACGCGGTTGATGCGTTTTAGTTAAGTCAAGTGTCAAGTTCTCTACAACCGGACATTAACAAATTCCCATCTACCACATAACCGCGGGAACGGCTCTCGAAAGTTTATACCCTGTAGGGGTGTCCCAACTTAGCCCATTATAAGCTCTCACGGTCAACGAAGGATATTCCTTCTCCCGGGAAGACCCGATCAGTCTCGGAATCCCGGTTTACAAGACATTTCGACAATGATAAAACATGACCAGCAAAGCCGCCCGAATGTGCCGACAAATCCCGATAGGAGCGGCACATATCTCGTTCTCAGGGCACACCGGATGAGCAATCCGTACAACTAAAACCAAGCCTCAAGTTTCCCCGAGGTGGCGCTGCAAAGGGCTCTAGTTTGGACCAACACTCAGAGGAGCACTGGCCCGGGGGGGTAAAATAAAGATGACCCTCGGGAGCGCGACTCCCAAGGGAAAAAGGCTTAGGTAGGCAAATGGTAAAACCAAGGTTGGGCCTTGCTGGACGAGTTTTATTCAAAGCGAACTGTCAAGGGGGTCCCATAAATCACCCAACCGCGTAAGGGACGCAAAATCAAGGAACATAACACCGGTATGACAGAAACTAGGGCGGCAAGAGTGGAACAAAACGCCAGGCATAAGGCCGAGCCTTCCACCCTTTACCAAGTATATAGATGCATTAATAATATAAGAGATATTGTGATATCCCAACATCAACATAAACCAACATGGAGCAATCTTCATCTTCACCTGCAACTAGCAACGCTATAAGAGGGGCTGAGCAAAAGCAGTAACATAGCCAAACAACGGTTTGCTAGGAAGGGTGACAAAGGTTAGAGGCTGACATGGCAATTTGGGAGGCTTGAAGAGCAAGTGATAGGTAGCGCAGCATAGCGATAGAACGAAGTAACTAGCATAGCAATGATAGTAGTGAGATCCAAGGTGACGGTCATCTTGCAAGCATCAAAACAATATGCTACAGCATCCTATCATGAGAGCAAAAGGCATGGACATGATGTATAGGTAAAGCATTGCAAAACATGCACACTGAGCTATCTCTAGAAATCACTAGAACATGCTCAAAAGAACATGGCAAGATTGCAAATAATACCAGATTCACAGACTTAGCAGAAATCACTGGGCATGGCAGAAATAACATCAGGTTGCAAAGTTTGGAGCTATCAAACAACATGCTACAGGAACATATCATAGCAAACAAAGGCATGGCATGAATCTACTAATTGCATAGAACAAAAGTCCCTTACTGATCACGAGCCAAAAAGGCACAGAAGATATGATGGCACCCATGTAAACATAGCAAGTTTCATAAACAGATTCAGACTTAGCAGAAAAACTGAGCATGGCATAAACAGAATTATGAAGGCATCTTTGCGAGCTCAAATCACTCATCACAAAGTATTTCATGGCATGACAAGGTAACCAACAGTAAGAAGGCATATTCATGAATCTAAGCATGGCAAGAGAAAGTTCATAGGATGCATGGATCACTAGCAAAACACATGTCAAAACTGAACTTCATGTTAACAGGCTGACAGCAACATTATTTAGCAATTTTAGAGCATGATTACAACAAGCTACATCAGGCTATAAATGCATCCAAGGGCATGGATGGATAGCGCATAACATGTATAACAAAACATCCTTAATGAACATCTCCAGATTGTGCATAAAACTCATGGTGACAGCAGGTTTATATAGCAACAAAATATAACAGACTCAGACTTAGCAGAAATGACTAAGTCACAGAAATCAGCAACATCATCGAGGCTACTTTGCATGCTTGTGCTAGTCACCACATAGATCACAAAAATACAAGACAAGCACCCCTGTAAACATGACATGATGTAGTACAAGACTCATGTAGATCTCATGCTCATCGGATGCACACACAAAATGCAATGAAAAAGACAAATCACCAAGTTCTGATAACAGACAGCAGTTAACATCATGTAGCACTCTTGCAACGATTATTAGGGCATCAAGATGAGCTCAAACAAACATGGCTCAATGGAACAAAATAAATAGAATCTCGTGAGGAACATTTTGATATATTATACGTGCAAATCGGAGCAGCGAGCACGAAGTTACAGCAGGTCAAAGTATGCAACATAATATGATTTCTCAGGGACTTAGCAGAAATATACCCTCTGAAAAATTGGACGGGGAGGACCCTGGACGGCGCGAAGCGGGACGGGGAAGCGCGTTTGGTTCCGGGACGGGTGGATCTCATCCCACCCGTCCGGATCCGGCGACGGCGGCGGAGGCGGCCGACGACGACGAAGACGAAGGGACGGGGCGGAGGCGCAGCGCCGGCGGGCGGCAACCGGCGGCGGAGCGCGGAGGCGGACGGCGCGGGGTCCGGCGGCGGTCGGCCAGGCAGCGCGCGGGGTCACGGCGGCGGGGCGCGGACGGCCGACGAGGTCCGGCGTGCGCGGGGCGGCGGAGGCCGGACCGGGCGGCGGGGCGTTGACCCGGCGGGGAGCGGGCGAGGCGACGGGCCGGGGAGGGCCGGATCTGGGCCCGCGGCGGGCCTACGGCGTCGGGGACGGCTAGGGGCGACGTGGCGGGTCCTGGTTGGCTGCGGGCGACGGCGGGATCTGTCCGGCGCGGGGCGGGCGTGTCCGGCGGCGCAAGGAGGACGAATGCTAAGGTTTGGACTGCGAGATTTCGGGGGGAGGCACATATTTATAGGTAGAGGGAGGTAGGAGAGTCCAAATGGGGTGCGGTTTTTGCCCACACGATCGTGATCGAACGATCGAGAGCATGGAGGGGGTTAGGATGGGATAGGTGGGCTGTGTGAAGAGGTGCTGGGCTGCAAAGAGAAGGGATTTTCGGGGTACGCGGTTAACTGTTGGGGCATCAAACGACCTCCAAATGGAACGAAATTTGACAGGCGGCCTACCGGTGATATACCAAGGCCACTCGACAAATCTCGGCCTATTCCGAGAACATTTTTCTCCCGCTCACGAAACAAGGTCTGAGAGGGGCGACGGGCGCGTGTGGGAGTGTCGGATCGCGAAACGGACAACGGGGAAAAGGACAGGATGCAAGTTTCGAAAAACATGCAGATGATGACATGGCCAAGTGCAACACGCAAGCGAATGACATGGCAACGACGGCGAATAACTGGAAGACACCTGGCGCATCGAATCCGGGGCGTTACAAAATGACTCGGATTTCTATGAGAGTAACTACGATTATGAACATGGAGATGATGACTTGTTTGCTTAGAATGGGGATGCAACACTGAATGACAACAATGAACAGGAGGAAGAGATTTTTGAGGAAGATGGTCCCTTGGATGATGATGACTTAAACCTTTCCAAAGAAGAACTTGAGAAGTAGTGGTACAGACTAAGGGTATTAAATCCAGAGATGGCTAGCAGCAACCCATATTATTTGGAGAACTGAGAGAGTTGCATACATAGTGAAAATAAGAGTGAAGATCTACAAACTTAGAAATGAGGCAGAGAAATTGAAAGTTGTGTGTCAAGTAGATTGTCCTTGGAAGTTGAAAACTTCAAAAGACAACATAACTTGAAACATTGGTACAAGAGAGTACAATGGCACACTTGTCATAAAACATGGGACTCCAAGTGCTTGATAGTTAAGTATCTAACATAGATATTCCTAGAAGAATTCAGAGACAATAAGAGCATGGATTTGGGAACATTTGGAAGGAAAGTTCAGAAGCAGTTTAAGCTCCGTCCTGTATGAATGAACTAGCTAGGGCTAGGAGAGCAACACTTAATATCGTACATGGAGATGAGGCAACACGATATGATATGCTACGGGATTATGGACAAGAATTGAGGAGAAGAAATCCAGGGAGCAAATTCACTATTTGTGCAACCAAGGTTAAGGAAAAGGATGGCCTAATTCCCTAGGATCACTTGTTATCATTATAATGGTCCTATGATGCTTGCAAGAGATGTTTTTTAATGGATGCATGCTAATTATTTTTGTTTGATGGTTGTCACCTGAAGAGCAAGTATAAAGATGTGTTGCTTACAGCTGTTGGGATAGACCCAAATGATTGCATCTTCCGAATTGCAATGGGTATGGTAGAGGTTGAGTCCACATTTTCTCGGGAATGGTTTCTCACTACTCTCAAGAATGACTTGAACATCATTAACACATCACCATTTACTAACATGAGTGATAAGCAAAAGGTGTGTGCCACTTGTGTCTAGATCATTACATCGATTTTTTTGCGTTAATTCATGCATGCTAAGTTCAATGTTTAACAATTGTTTCACTAAAAATTGCAAGGTTTAATCAAAGCTTTTGAGAAAATCTGGTTAGCGCAGAACACATATTTTGTGTTAGACACCTATATCAAAACTTCCACCCAAAGTTCAAAGGTGAGACATCCAGTGAGCGAGTTCATCAAATCCAACATTGACACGGGAAATTTGACACGAGCCTTACAAGAATCAACATCCATGTAGCGCACCTCGCCGCTGATCTTCGTCCACGACTCATCATCCGTCGTCCTGTCAGTGTCAGTGAAGTCACATTCGAGGAGTGGGCGAGGTTGGCTTGACGATGACGCGCCCTATATTATGACGTCCTGCGTGTTGCTTCCCGCCCAACGGTGTGGAGCCCTTCATGACACAATAGTGCTGCTGGCAGTGAGGGTTGGCGATAGTGAGGGTTATCTGTTGGAAATATGCCCTAGAGGCAATAATAAAATGGTTATTATTGTATTTCCTTGTTCATGATAATTGTCTGTTGTTCATGCTATAATTGTATTAACTGGAAACCGTAATACATGTGTGAATACATAGACCACAACATGTCCCTAGTAAGCCTCTAGTTGATTAGCTCGTTGATCAATAGATGGTTATGGTTTCCTGACCATGGACATTGGATGTCATTGATAACGGGATCACATCATTAGGAGAATGATGTGATGGACAAGACCCAATCCTAAGCATAGCACAAGATCGTGTAGTTCGTTTGCTAGAGCTTTTCTAATGTCAAGTATCATTTCCTTAGACCATGAGATTGTGCAACTCCCGGATACCGTAGGAATGCTTTGGGTGTACCAAACATCACAACGTAACTGGGTGGCTATAAAGGTGCACTACAGGTATCTCCGAAAGTGTCTGTTGGGTTGGCACGAATCGAGACTGGAATTTGTCACTCCGTATGACGGAGAGGTATCTCTGGGCCCACTCGGTAATGCATCATCATAATGAGCTCAATGTGGCTAAGGAGTTAGCCACGGGATCATGCGTTACGGTACGAGTAAAGTGACTTGCCGGTAAGGTATTGGGATACCGACGATCGAATCTCGGGCAAGTAACGTACCGATTGACAAAGGGAATTGTATACGGGATTGATTGAATCCTCGACATCGTGGTTCATCCGATGAGATCATCGTGGAACATGTGGGAGCCAACATGGGTATCCAGATCCCGCTGTTGGTTATTGACCGGAGAGTTGTCTCGGTCATGTCTGCATGTCTCCCGAACCCGTAGGGTCTACACACTTAAGGTTCGGTGAAGCTAGAGTTGTAGAGATATTAGTATGCGGTTAACCGAAAGTTGTTCGGAGTCCCGGATGAGATCCCGGACGTCACGAGGAGTTCCGGAATGGTCCGGAGGTAAAGATTTATATATGGGAAGTCCTATTTTGGCCACCGGAAAATGTTCGGGATTTTTCGGTATTGTACCGGGAAGGTTCTAGAAGGTTCCGAAGTGGGGCCCACCTGCATGGGGGGACCCACATGAACGTGGGTAGTGGGGTCAAGGCCCCACAACCCTGGTCAAGGCGCACCAAGATCCCACCTTAGAAGGAATAAGATCATATCCCGAAGGGATAAGATCAAGATCCCTAAAAAGGGGGATAACAATCGGTGGGGAAGGGAAATGATGGGATTTCTTTCCCCCACCTTTGCCAACACCCCAATGGACTTGGAGGGCAAGAAACCAGCCCCCTCCACCCCTATATATAGTGGGGAGGCGCATGGGAGCAGCACCCCAAGCCCTGGCGCCTCCCTCCCTCCCGTGACACCTCTTCCTCCCCGCTTGCGCTTGGCGAAGCCCTGCCGGGATCCCGCTACTTCCACCACCACGCCGTCGTGCTGCTGGATCTCCATCAACTTCTCCTACCCCCTTGCTGGACCAAGAAGGAGGAGACGTCCCCGCTCCGTACGTGTGTTGAACGCGGAGGTGCCGTCCGTTCGGCGCTAGGATCATCGGTGATTTGGATCACGAGGAGTACGACTCCATCTGTTGGGGATCGTAGCAGAATTTTAAAATTTCCTACGCATCACCAAGATCCATCTATGGAGTATACTAGCAACGAGGGGAAAGGAGTGCATCTACATACCCTTGTAGATCGCGAGCGGAAGCGTTCCAATGAACGGGGTTGATGGAGCCGTACTCGCCGTGATCCAAATCACCGATGACCGAGTGCCGAACGGACGGCACCTCCGCGTTCAACACACGTACGGAGCAGCGACGTCTCCTCCTTCTTGATCCAGCAAGGGGGAAGGAGAGGTTGATGGAGATCCAGCAGCACGACGGCGTGGTGGTGGAAGTAGCGGGATCTCGGCAGGGCTTCGCCAAGCTTCTGCGAGAGGGAGAGGTGTTGCAGGGGGAGAGGGAGGCGCCAAGGGCTGTGGTGCTGCTGCCCTCCCTCCCCCCACTATATATAGGCCCCCTGGAGGGGGGGCGCCGGCCCTGGAACCCATCTACAAGGGGGGGGGGGGCGGCGGCCAAGGGGGGGGGGAAACTTCCCCCCCCCCCCAAGTCAAGTGGGGCGCCCCCCACCCCTAGGGTTTCCAACCCTAGGCACAGGGGGAGGCCCATGGGGGGCGCCCCAGCCCACTAAGGGCTGGTTCCCTTCCCACTTCAGCCCATGGGGCCCTCCGGGATAGGTGGCCCCACCCGGTGGACCCCCGGGATCCTTCCGGTGGTCCCGGTACAATACCAATAACCCCCGAAACTTTCCCGGTGGCCGAAACTGGACTTCCTATATATAATTCTTTACCTCTGGACCATTCCGGAACTCCTCGTGACATCCGGGATCTCATCAGGGACTCTGAACAACTTTCGGGTTTCCGCATACTAATATCTCTACAACCCTAGCGTCACCGAACCTTAAGTGTGTAGTCCCTACGGGTTCGGGAGACATGCAGACATGACCGAGACGCCTCTCCGGTCAATAACCAACAGCGGGATCTGGATACCCATGTTGGCTCCCACATGTTCCACGATGATCTCATCGGATGAACCACGATGTCGAGGATTCAATCAATCCCGTATACAATTCCCTTTGTCAATCGGTACGTTACTTGCCCGAGATTCGATCGTCGGTATCCCAATACCTTGTTCAATCTCGTTACAGGCAAGTCACTTTACTCGTACCATAATGCATGATCCCGTGGCTAACTCCTTAGTCACCTTGAGCTCATTATGATGATGCATTACCGAGTGGGCCCAGAGATACATCTCCGTCATACGGAGTGACAAATCCCAGTCTCGATCCGTGTCAACCCAACAGACACTTTCAGAGATACCCGTAGTGTACCTTTATAGTCACCCAGTTACGTAGTGACGTTGGGAACACCCAAAGCACTCCTACGGCATCCGGGAGTTACACGATCTCATGGTCTAAGGAAAAGATACTTGACATTGGAAAAGCTCTAACAAACGAACTACACGATCTTTTATGCTATGCTTAGGATTGGGTCTTGTCCATCACATCATTCTCCTAATGATGTGATCCTGTTATCAATGACATCCAATGTCCATAGTCAGGAAACCATGACTATCTGTTGATCAACGAGCTAGTCAACTAGAGGCTTACTAGGGACACATTGTGGTCTATATATTCACACATGTATTACGATTTCCGGATAACACAATTATAGCATGAACAATAGACAATTATCATGAACAAAGAAATATAATAATAACCATTTATTATTGCCTCTAGGGCATATTTCCAACAGTCTCCCACTTGCACTAGAGTCAATAATCTAGTTACATTGTGATGAATCGAACACCCATAGCGTTCTGGTGTTGATCATGTTTTGCTCTAGGGAGAGGTTTTGCGACACCCCAAAATTTTGACCTTGTTTTATTGATTAAAATTTTGACAGGAAATTAAACTTTTCCATTTGTCTAGATTTTTCCCTTTTATTTTAAGGGTTTTTACCTCAAGCGAAAACTTTCCAAAAATATTGTTGGACTTGCATGCTCTCTCTATAAAACAATTCTTATTCAGTGGATTTAATTGCAAGATTTGCCTTTCCCTGAGCTTTATTCTTTTAAAATGATTTTTCATGAAATTGGAGCCTGTTTTGCACTGCAACCATTTGACAACTACTTTTAAAAATTTCACCGAAATTTGGGGATGTCATGTGAGGTTTCCACATCACTTTTATGCAAAGATATCTTTTGGTTATTGGAGATTTTGAGCTCTACATCAACTTTTCAAATCTGGTCCAGTAGGCATTTTTGCACTACAACTTATTTAAATATTCTTTTAAAAATTCTTTCAAGTGTTTGGAGATGTCAGTAGATGCATACAATTCATCTTCATGCAAAAACCCAGTGGTGTTCTTTGAAACATTTGAGTGTATCAACCTCTTTTTCATTCTGGTCCAATTTGATGATTTGTACTGCAACCCTATTTTATTTTGCTCTAGTGCCCATGAACTTTTTCCTGCTTGTAGCCCTCCCTACAAAACCCTTAAGTCCAGGAGAATGGACCCATTGGAGGATTTTAAGTGCATGCAATGAGACCTCTTTCTTTCTGTCCAAAACTGTAGTTTTGCAAAACTTGCACTAGCAAGTTTCTGGTCTTTCTCAAATGAGCTTGCCATCATCATCTACATCTAAAGAGACCTTGGTCTGAAGATTTTGGCCACTCCAAGAGTTGCCTAAATGCACTTGGCATTCGGTCGAACACTTGGTGTGCACAGTCAGTTTGGACATGAATTTTTGTTTGCACTGTGATCTTGATCCACTGACCCAGCAACCATGTCCACTAAGCTCCTAGCCATCCCTAGCCTAGTCCTGTTAATTGCCAGCCTCACTCTCGCACTCTAAGCTGCCCTGGCATTTCGTCGAGCATGTCCCGTGCGTGCTCTGGGCGCGCCCAGAGCGCACGTTTTGCACGCGCGCGCACTGAGCTGCCGCGTTGCACTGCCGCCCTCGTCGCGTCGCGTCCCTGGCCCCTGCTCGCCTGCTGAACCACGCACTACACTCGCCCACTCTCCACGCCACCCCTGGCGCACTACCGTGCCGCTGGCAGAGCTTTTGGCGGCACGCCGGCGTCGGCAGCGAGCCCCTGCCATGGTCGGCGCCGCCCAAGCCACCCGCGCGCGCCAGCTGCCCCTGTGGCTAGCTCAAGCTTATCCTGAAGCCCGTCGGCACGCGCTCGTTGCCGCCACGTCGCCCTGCAGCTACAGCACCGCGGTCGCCGGCGTTCTTATCCACAGCCGCCGCGGTCCAGCCTCGAGCACCTATTTAGGGCATCCCCGAACTCGGTCAAGACCTCAGGCAACCTCAGGCTTTCCCCCTAGTGCTCCCCTAGCCGGGGATTGGCCGGGAGAGGCCATCTTCCCCAACTCCGGCCGGTTCGGCCGCCGCTGCCTTCCGGTGCCATCCATCGCAACCAGTCACTCCCTCGCCCATCCAGCTCCACCAATCGCTCCCCCTTGTTCTTGCGGAGCTGCCCAGCGTCTCAGCCTCGATCGGAGACCACCGGAGCCCAAAACTCACTTCACTCCCGTAGCCCTCTCCGCCGCGGAGCTCGCCGCCGGCGACTCCTCCCACCACCGTCGACCCAACGACCACCAAGAGGACCGCCCCGGTCTGGCCGGTCCATCCCTGCCCTCAGGTGCCCTCGAGGAGCCGCCGTTCGTCGACGGCGATCGCCGGAGCCCCGCCCCGTTCGGGCAGAGAAGAGGAGGGAGAGGGAGGAATGGTCAAACCTGACCAGTGGGCCCCCTGGACCCACTGTCAGCGACCCAACCCCGCCGACGCGTGTTTTAAGTGGAAACGTGTTTCGCAAAATACGTTTTCGCTGAACAGAAAGCGTAAGCGCCCCGAAACGTTTTCTTTTTCTGTTTTATTTAAAAACAGAACTTTGACCAAACTTTGACTGGCTATATCTTTTAAAATAAAACTCCAAATGAGTTGATTCTTTTTCCTACCTCTCTCAATTTTCATCTAGTTTATTTTAAGATTTATTTCAAAAATATTTGGGACAACTTTTTGTACTGTGTTTGAAATAATTGTTATTTGAATATTTTTTTCAAAATAGGAAATGGAGAGAAGAGAAAGCTTTCAAAAAGTGCATCCTTTGCATACTCTTGAAGGCAAGCATTCTGAACTCTGGCATAATATTTTTGTGTGTGGTGTTTTGATACGGTTGCGACACCACTTCGGCCTGGAGCATGCGCTATTTCTATGTATCGATTCAGTCACACGCATAAGTGCGTTTTGGAGATGCTTTACTGTTGGTAATGGATATGCTGGTGATAGTGATCATCCTCGCGAGCTTTTCATGCATACCGGCAGGAAGACGGGATAGTCGTGGTCTTGGGTAGACACGAGCTTGTCCCTAGTTCCTCGTCGAGACGAGTGTGTCCGGTATGGCATGATGAGGTTTGATGAGCAGTGATTATGTCTGTTGAGTGGAAACATTTTTGGATATGCTAATCATTCGGAGAATACTTGGACCACCTGAGTCGGTCGTAGGTCGAGCCCTGATCAGTAACTCCCCTGATTGTTTGTACTACCACTTGTCCCTGTCGCAGACAGGGTACGGTTCAGTAAGTTGTCAACCCCTTACCAAAGCACACACCGTACAGAGAGGCCATGGTGGAAGATACCGGAGGCCTCGGGTAGGCATGCCACCTGGTCCGGGGGCATGGGTGTTTCCGGTTGGGACCGAGAGGGGGGCACCCCTTAGAGCGCGCGTATATAAATTTGATCCCATGCTACGTCGAGGTTGTAGCCTCCCCACTTAGAGTTTGGCTTGACAGGTGTTGTGGGTGATTCCAGACACCGGTAAGTTAAGCTGGTGTGTGCAGGTCAGGTGTGTTTTCAATTAAAAGGCCGTAGGCGGAATTAGTCCCGATGGACTAAATAAATCCGTTACTCGTGGGAAAAGAGTACACCCTCTGCAGAGGTCATATCTTTTTGGATAGCCATGTTCATGGGTAAGGATTTCAGTCCGAGATGGATCTAGTGACGGTTTTCGGATGGAGACACGGTTAACTATATCTTAGTAAGGGTATTCGGATGGAAAACGGCTAAACTGGATCATAGCAGCGGTCTTCGGATGGAGAAATGGCTAGACTAGATTTTGTTTATGACCTGTGACATATGAGGATTATGTTTATTATTATTGTGGACTAACCAGTTACTTTGTTTGAATTATTGAGTATCCCTGGGACGGTTCTACCTCCTGGATATTCACTGTGATTATTCTTTTATAAACCCTTTATGTGGTGTCGCTCAGACGCCCGACTGCGGCATGTTTGTTATTTATTTATCCTTTATAAGCCCTTTATGTGGTGTCGCTCAGACACCCGACTGCGGCATGTTTGTTATTTATTTATCCTTTATAAGCCCTTTATGTGGTGTCGCTCAGACGCCCGACTGCGGCATGTTTGTTATTTATTTATCCTTTATAAGCCCTCTATGTGGTGTCGCTCAGACGCCCGACTGCGGCATTGTTATTTTATATGCAACTCTTCGAGGAGTCATTTCAGACACTCGGTCCGTGCATTCTATTTTTACTCCCGTATTGCATGTTCATATGTTTCCTGCATGCGTGCATCACAGAGTTTTGTTTAATTCGTGACAGACGTTATCATCATGAAAATTTTCGAAGCATGATTATCTCTTATTACATTATACCCGTGTTCTTAATGTTTGCGAGTACATTCAAACGTACTCACTGGCTTGTCCCTGGCTATTGTCTTGGCCAGGTTTCCTTGCTTGGAGATAAGCATTGCGATGACAACCCCGGAACCTACGCTATGACGATAGCAGCCGCGCGAAGATAGGAGTTATCCTGGTCAGCTGTTCTTGTGGGAAATGGAGTCCCATAGACGCAGATGTACCACAAACCGCTTCGGCCATCAACCACTAGAAACCAAGTGTTGTACTCCTAGGCCACAATGGTCTTGTACTACATATTTTGTACTTTGCTTGGAATTCTTGTATCAAGTTGGTGCCTCATCAGCTAACAGTAATCCTGGGGCTGGTGAGCACAAAGGCCGTTTTTCTGGGAAATTATTATCCCGAAAACCCGGTCGTGACAGACTTGGTATCAGAGCCAGGCTGACCATTGGCTAATCCTATCTTAGCCAGGTCAATAAACCTAGGTTAACCAAACCACCAGACCTTAACCTAATCCCGGCCAAGCTTCTCGCGTAAGATAGCCCCACAGTGACCCGACGCCTTTCGGCAGACGGTGCCCAACCTATCAGCCTAGCCCGTCGATCGCGCGCCAGAGACCGGCACCTAACACGTCTCAATCGCAAGCGTGCGAAGGAAGACTCCGTCCCCTTTTCCTATAAAAAGGGCACGGTAGCCTCAACCCAGCACAGCACAGCCCCTTTCCCAAACCAAGCCACGATGCCTGGCCCCATTGTTCACAATGAGACCACAGCGACCAACCTTGGAGGTTTTGTGACCGTGCTCGCAAACCTCACCCGCCGTGCCTATGCTTTAGAAGAGCCTCCTGAATATGTTGTGTACCAAGGACCCATGTACGGTGAGAGCCGTCAGTACTGGGCCACTGTGCACATCTATGGTAGGGGTCTGTCGCCAGAACGCCCCTACAGGTTCACTGGAAGGACAACTTCCTTTGAGCCACAAGCCATCCAACTGGCAGCCCGAGAAGCTATAGTCCAACTCTGGCACTTATCGCCCAGAGTTAACTGTCGCTCGTTCTACTACTACCCCAGTCGTGACGGGTATGGTAGGCCGCCCCAGGTTGCCAACGGAGATCACGAGACAGATCCTGCACTATTGCATCTGGTACGCTATGTAAGCGCACTAGAGCAACTGTTCGATCAGGTCACCCTTGATCTGATCGCGGCTCGTGGAGAACTGGTTCGCCGAGCCCCGACGAGAGGAGAAACGGAGCCCGACGCCGACAACCCAGTCGTGCTGTTCGGACACCCGATCGATCCCTTGAGGTCTCCCCCAGCCATCAACCAGAGTGCTTTGGTGTCCCCAGAAGCGCTTCGTCGCCTTTTGGGAACCCGTTCCAACGGGATTGTGGCCAGCCACCCCCGCGATGGTCATCACCACTTCCCCGACCCTGCAGCCCCTCAACCTCAACCAGCAAATCCCGAAGGTGAAACCCGTGGAGAAACCCCGGCGCCCACCAGGCCAGCCCACTTGGACATTAACGAAGTAGACTAAGTCGCTCGAGTAGTATCAAGCCTTAGTTTTCCTACGCTTTGTAATGGTGTGATCGTGTATCCTCATTATTAAATGTTGTCTGCTTGAGCGCCCCTATTTTTGGAGTAGTAGCTATGCATATGTACGTTGGCGTACAGTTGCAATTTTTAGAATTTCGGGCGCAGCTACCAAGATCAACCCCGACGGCACCCACAGTAATGCGTCACATTTATGTGATATGTATATCTGTGGCTTTGACCCAAGAACAGGATCGACAACCAGTTACCCTTCGCCTCGGTAGATAACCCAGCTCCAATGCTATATAAAGGCCACCTCGTGACCTTGCCAAGTACCCCTCACCTTGTGCACTACTCTCACAGCCATTTCTTTGCCATGCCGACCCCCAGTATTTACCTGAGAACCCCAGACGCAACCCCGGGTAGTTTTGTTAAATTATTGTGGGACTTTACCTGCAGTACCATGAGTGCCACCCATCCACCCCAGTACGAGTTGCTCAAATCGAGGATCACTCCATCCACCTCGAAGTATTGGGCAGTGGTGCACATCCCTCCTGCATACCCAAACCAAGACCCAATGGAAGTTTCCTTCGTGGGAAAATCCATGCCAACTCCGCATATGGCCATAGAAGCTGCTGCGTACGAGGCGCTCGCTCGTCTTCGATTCGCGGTACCCTATGCCAGCGAACGAGGATATTATTATTTTCTGAGTCGTGCAGCACCCGGAGAAGTTGCATCTTTTCCCGGTGGACGAATTGAGAGAGATCCAGTACTGGCCAACCTTGCCCAGTACGTTATCGCTCAGGAGCGTTTGACTCAGCGGGTGATGGGTTATCTCCAGAGCCTCGCTGATTTAAATCCTCGGATCGCTATTGGCAGACCACTGAGGCCTGACCAGGAGAGGCGCATCCATCGACTGGTCAACCCGCTTCCCCCGATAGAAGAGGAGTGTGCCCCCGTACCAGAGACGTTTTCTCAGGACCCCGTCCTTTTGCCGTTTTCGTTATAAACGTCACCGCTGTGTTTATTATCCCAGTATTTATTTATGTGTTGAAATTTGTGCGACGGATCAGATTTTTGGTTTCATTTATGTGAGCAGTTTTACTGCTGTTAATTTTGATTTAACTAATTTATTTCCTCGCGGTAAATTTCGTAATGAGTTTTCTTTCCCCGAGTTGCTGCAGCGTATATATCTTCTCGACATGGATTTTTATTCGCCCAGCACCGTAACAGCAGACTCACAACCTCAACCACTCGACCTCGTACGCTAATTCCAGATTCTCGTACACATTTTTTGCACCTAACTGATCACACCCGAGGACACCACAGTCTCAGTAAGAGAGATTTGTGAGTAATCATTCGGGCGCGAGTTGCCCCAGCACACCGACAGCGGTCAGCACTCGACGCCGCACCTAATCCTCGTGATCAACGCCACCGAGAAGAGCTAGCACTCGCGCGGCAGCATCACGACGATCATCCAGGATCATCGCGCACAAGAGCACGGATAACCCCAGCAGCACCGCCAAACCTCCACACACCAGGACCACGTACCAGTCCGGCATCGCCTCCGCCATTAGAGCCTCGTCTCGAGCTCCTGCTAACAGCAATGGAGGAGAAGGAAGGAGAAGTAGAAGCGAGGCCAGGTGTGAGGAAGAAGAGAGGAGCACCGCGATCGTTTTATAGCTCGAGATCGGTGTACGGTGGGTGAGGTCCACCAGCGCCACTCGTCGCCCGATCGCCGGTGTTCGGAGGCGAGTCCGTGAGCAGTGCCGACAATGCACTGGCCCGCGAGGTGAGTGCACTCTGCACCGGCAGCTAGCACGCCGCGCACTACCGCAGTATGGCCTAGATGCCCTACGCGCTAGGCGTCGCCGGTGGAGGGAGCGCGGGAGAGCACGCGAGAGAGAAGAGAGAACCAGAGGTAGAAGAAGAGGCCGACAGTGGACCCCGGGTCCACCTGTCAGCCAGAGAGAGCACTGTGCTCTCGGGTACGACCAGCGTGTTTTAGTAATTTAGAATTTATTCTAAATTTCTGTATCCGCGTAGAAATATCTCGTTTTCCCCGACCTTAGATTTTTCCACGCAACGCCAGTTTACCACACTGTGGTTTTGCACCACTTATTACCCTCTCATCGTAGCCACATTTTTTGTTGCACAGCAGAATGTTTTCTTTTGGTAAGAGCAATGTTTGTTCAAAACAGCTTTTAACAAATCTCGAGGACGAGATTTTTCTTAAGGGGGGTAGTGTTGTGACACCCTAAAATTTCGACCTTGTTTTATTGATTAAAATTTTGACAGGAAATTAAACTTTTCCATTTGTCTAGATTTTCCCCTTTTATTTTAAGGGTTTTTACCTCAAGCGAAAACTTTCCAAAAATATTGTTGGACTTGCATGCTCTCTCTATAAAACAATTCTTATTCAGTGGATTTAATTGCAAGATTTGCCTTTCCCTGAGCTTTATTCTTTTAAAATGATTTTTCATGAAATTGGACCCTGTTTTGCACTGCAACCATTTGACAACTACTTTTAAAAATTTCACCAAAATTTGGTGATGTCATGTGAGGTTTCCACATCACTTTTATGCAAAGATATCTTTTGGTTATTGGAGATTTTGAGCTCTACATCAACTTTTCAAATCTGGTCCAGTAGGCATTTTTGCACTACAACCTATTTAAATATTCTTTTAAAAATTCTTCCAAGTGTTTGGAGATGTCAGTAGATGCATACAATTCATCTTCATGCAAAAACCCAGTGGTGTTCTTTGAAACATTTGAGTGTATCAACCTCTTTTTCATTCTGGTCCAATTTGATGATTTGTACTGCAACCCTATTTTATTTTGCTCTAGTGCCCATGAACTTTTTCCTGCTTGTAGCCCTCCCTACAAAACCCTTAAGTCCAGGAGAATGGACCCATTGGAGGATTTTAAGTGCATGCAATGAGACCTCTTTCTTTCTGTCCAAAACTGTAGTTTTGCAAAACTTGCACTAGCAAGTTTCTGGTCTTTCTCAAATGAGCTTGCCATCATCATCTACATCTAAAGAGACCTTGGTCTGAAGATTTTGGCCACTCCAAGAGTTGCCTAAATGCACTTGGCATTCGGTCGAACACTTGGTGTGCACAGTCAGTTTGGACATGAGTTTTTGTTTGCACTGTGATCTTGATCCACTGACCCAGCAACCATGTCCACTAAGCTCCTAGCCATCCCTAGCCTAGTCCTGTTAATTGCCAGCCTCACTCTCGCACTCTAAGCTGCCCTGGCATTTCGTCGAGCATGTCCCGTGCGTGCTCTGGGCGCGCCCAGAGCGCACGTTTTGCACGCGCGCGCACTGAGCCGCCGCGTCGCACTGCCGCCCTCGTCGCGTCCCGTCCCTGGCCCCTGCTCGCCTGCTGAACCACGCACTACACTCGCCCACTCTCCACGCCACCCCTGGCGCACTACCGTGCCGCTGGCAGAGCTTTTGGCGGCACGCCGGCGTCGGCAGCGAGCCCCTGCCATGGTCGGCGCCGCCCAAGCCACCCGCGCGCGCCAACTGCCCCTGTGGCCAGCTCAAGCTTATCCTGAAGCCCGTCAGCACGCGCTCGTCGCCGCCACGTCGCCCTGCAACTACAGCACCGCGGTCGCCGGCGTTCTTATCCACAGCCGCCGCGGTCCAGCCTCGAGCACCTATTTAAGGGATCCCCGAACTCATTCAAGACCTCAGGCGACCTCAGGCTTTCCCCCTAGTGCTCCCCTAGCCGGGGATTGGCCGGGAGAGGCCATCTTCCCCAACTCCGGCCGGTTCGGCCGCCGCTGCCTTCCGGTGCCATCCGTCGCAACCAGTCACTCCCTCGCCCATCCAGCGCCACCAATCGCTCCCCCTTGTTCTTGCGGAGCTGCCCAGCGTCTCAGCCTCGATCGGAGACCACCGGAGCCCCAAACTCACTTCACTCCCGTAGCCCTCTCCGCCGCGGAGCTCGCCGCCGGCGACTCCTCCCACCACCGTCGACCCAACGACCACCAAGAGGACCGCCCCGGTCTGGCCGGTCCATCCCTGCCCTCTGGTGCCCTCGAGGAGCCGCCGTTCGTCGACGGCGATCGCCGGAGCCCCGCCCCGTTCGGGCAGAGAAGAGGAGGGAGAGGGAGGAATGGTCAAACCTGACCAGTGGGCCCCCTGGACCCACTGTCAGCGACCCAACCCCGCCGACGCGTGTTTTAAGTGGAAACGTGTTTCGCAAAATACGTTTTCGCTGAACAAAAAGCGTAAGCGCCCCGAAACGTTTTCTTTTTCTGTTTTATTTAAAAACAGAACTTTGACCAAACTTTGACTGGCTATATCTTTTAAAATAAAACTCCAAATGAGTTGATTCTTTTTCCTACCTCCCTCAAATTTCATCTAGTTTATTTTAAGATTTATTTCAAAAATATTTGGGGCAACTTTTTGTACTGGTTTTGAGATATTTGTTATTTGAATATTTTTTTCAAAATAGGAAATGGAGAGAAGAGAAAGCTTTCAAAAAGTGCATCCTTTGCATACTCTTGAGGGCAAGCATTCTGAACTCTGGCATAATATTTTTGTGTGGTGTTTTGATACGGTTGCGACACCACTTCGGCCTGGAGCATGCGTTATTTCTATGTATCGATTCAGTCACACCCATAAGTGCGTTTTGGAGATGCTTTACTGTTGGTAATGGATATGCTGGTGATAGTAATCATCCTCGCGAGCTTTTCATGCATACCGGCAGGAAGACGGGAGAGTCGTGGTCTTGGGTAGACACGAGCTTGTCCCTAATTCCTCGTCGAGACGAGTGTGTCCGGTATGGCATGATGAGGTTTGATGAGCAGTGATTCTGTCTGTTGAGTGGAAACATTTTTGGATATGCTAATCATTCGGAGAATACTTGGACCACCTAAGTCGGTCGTAGGTCGAGCCCTGATCAGTAACTCCCCTGATTGTTTTGTACTACCACTTGTCCCTGTCGCAGACAGGGTACGGTTCAGTAAGTTGTCAACCCCTTACCAAAGCACACGCCGTACAGAGAGGCCATGGTCGAAGATACCGGAGGCCTCCGGTAGGCATGCCACCTGGTCCGGGGGCATGGGTGTTTCCGGTTGGGACCGAGAGGGGGGCACCCCTTAGAGCGCGCGTATATAAATTTGATCCCATGCTACGTCGAGGTTGTAGCCTCCCCACTTAGAGTTTGGCTTGACAGGTGTTGTGGGTGATTCCAGACACCGGTAAGTTAAGCTGGTGTGTGCAGGTCAGGTGTGTTTTCAATTAAAAGGCCGTAGGCGGAATTAGTCCCGATGGACTAAATAAATCCGTTACTCATGGGAAAAGAGTACACCCTCTGCAGAGGTCATATCTTTTTGGATAGCCATGTTCATGGGTAAGGATTTCAGTCCGAGATGGATCTAGTGACGGTTTTCGGATGGAGACACGGTTAACTATATCTTAGTAACGGTATTCGGATGGAAAACGGCTAAACTGGATCATAGCAGCGGTCTTCGGATGGAGAAACGGCTAGACTAGATTTTGTTTATGACATGTGACATATGAGGATTATGTTTATTATTATTGTGGACTAACCAGTTACTTTGTTTGAATTATTGAGTATCCCTGGGACGGTTCTACCTCCTGGATATTCACTGTGATTATTCTTTTATAAACCCTTTATGTGGTGTCGCTCAGACGCCCGACTGCGGCATGTTTGTTATTTATTTATCCTTTATAAGCCCTTTATGTGGTGTCGCTCAGACACCCGACTGCGGCATGTTTGTTATTTATTTATCCTTTATAAGCCCTTTATGTGGTGTCGCTCAGACGCCCGACTGCGGCATGTTTGTTATTTATTTATCCTTTATAAGCCCTTTATGTGGTGTCGCTCAGACGCCCGACTGCGGCATTGTTATTTTATATGCAACTCTTCGAGGAGTCATTTCAGACACTCGGTCCGTGCATTCTATTTTTACTCCCGTATTGCATGTTCATATGTTTCCTGCATGCGTGCATCACAGAGTTTTGTTTAATTCGTGACAGACGTTATCATCATGAATTTTTTTCGGAGCATGATTATCTCTTATTACATTATACCCGTTTTCTTAATGTATGCGAGTACATTCAAACGTACTCACTGGCTTGTCCCTGGCTATTGTCTTGGCCAGATTTCCTTGCTTGGAGATAAGCATTGCGATGACAGCCCCGGAACCTACGCTATGACGATAGCAACCGCGCGAAGATAGGAGTTATCCTGGTCAGCTGTTCTTGTGGGAAATGGAGTCCCATAGACGCAGATGTACCACAAACCGCTTCCGCCATCAACCACTAGAAACCAAGTGTTGTACTCCTAGGCCACAATGATCTTGTACTACATATTTTGTACTTTGCTTGGAATTCTTGTATCAAGTTGGTGCCTCATCAGCTAACAGTAATCCTGGGGCTGGTGAGCACAAAGGCCGTTTTTCTGGGAAATTATTATCTCGAAAACCCGGTCGTGACAGGTTTAGTCAACGGATCTGCTACATTCAGGTCCGTATGTACTTTACAAATATCTATGTCTCCATTTTGAACACTTTCACGAATGGAGTTGAAGCGACGCTTGATATGCCTGGTCTTCCTGTGAAACCTGGGCTCCTTGGCAAGGGCAATAGCTCCAGTGTTGTCACAGAAGAGTCATCGGACCCGACGCATTGGGTATCACCCCTAGGTCGGTAATGAACTCCTTCATCCAGATTGCTTCTTGCGCTGCCTCTGAGGCTGCCATGTACTCCGCTTCACATGTAGATCCCGCCACGACGCTTTGCTTGCAACTGCACCAGCTTACTGCTCCTCCATTCAAAATATACACGTATCCGGTTTGTGACTTCGAGTCATCCAGATCTGTGTCAAAGCTAGCGTCGACGTAACCCTTTACGACGAGCTCTTCGTCACCTCCATAAACGAGAAACATATCCTTAGTCCTCTTCAGGTACTTCAGTATATTCTTGACCGCTGTCCAGTGCTCCATGCTGGGATTACTTTGGTACCTTCCTACCAAACTTACGGCAAGGTTTACATCAGGTCTGGTACACAACATGGCATACATAATAGACCCTATGGCCGAGGCATAGGGGATGACACTCATCTTTTCTCTATCTTCTGCCGTGGTCGGGCATTGAGCCGTGCTCAATTGCACACCTTGCAATACAGGCAAGAACCCCTTCTTGGACTGATCCATATTGAACTTCTTCAATATCTTGTCAAGGTACGTACTCTGTGAAAGACCAATGAGGCGTCTTGATCTATCTCTATAGTCTTGATGCCTAATATATAAGCAGCTTCTCCAAGGTCCTTCATTGAAAAACACTTATTCAAATAGGCCTTTATACTTTCCAAGAATTCTATATCATCTCCCATCAATAGTATGTCATCCACATATAATAAGAGAAATGCTACAGAGCTCCCACTCACTTTCTTGTAAACACAGGCTTCTCCATAAGTCTGTGTAAACCCAAACGCTTTGATCATCTCATCAAAACGAATGTTCCAACTCCGAGATGCTTGCACCAGCCCATAGATGGAGCGCTGGAGCTTGCATACCTTGTTAGCATTCTTAGGATTGACAAAACCTTCTGGCTGCATCATATACAATTCTTCCTTAAGAAAGCCGTTAAGGAATGTCGTTTTGACGTCCATTTGCCATATCTCATAATCATAGAATGCGGCAATTGCTAACATGATTCGGACGGACTTCAGCTTCGCTACGGGTGAGAAAGTCTCATCGTAGTCAACCCCTTGAACTTGTCGATAACCCTTAGCGACAAGTCGAGCCTTATAGATGGTCACATTACCATCTGCGTCTGTCTTCTTCTTAAAGATCCATTTATTTTCTATGGCTCGCCGATCATCGGGCAAGTCAGTCAAAGTCCATACTTCGTTTTCATACATGGATCCTATCTCGGATTTCATGGCTTCTAGCCATTTGTCGGAATCCGGGCCCGCCATCGCTTCTTCATAGTTTGAAGGTTCACCGTTGTCTAACAACATGATTTCCAGGACAGGGTTGCCGTACCACTCTGGTGCGGAACGTGTCCTTGTGGACCTACGAAGTTCAGCAGTAACTTGATCTGAAGCTTCATGATCATCATCATTAACTTCCTCCCCAGTCGGTGTAGGCACCACAGGAACATCTTCCCACGCTGCGCTACTTTCCGGTTCGGAAGGGGTGACTATCACCTCATCAAGTTCCACTTTCCTCCCACTTAATTCTTTCGAGAGAAACTCTTTCTCCAGAAAGGACCCGTTCTTGGCAACAAAGATCTTGCCTTCGGATCTGAGGTAGAAGGTATACCCAATGGTTTCCTTAGGGTATCCTATGAAGACACATTTTTCCGACTTGGGTTCGAGCTTTTCAGGTTGAAGTTTCTTGACATAAGCATCGCATCCCCAAACTTTTAGAAACGACAGCTTAGGTTTCTTCCCAAACCATAATTCATACGGTGTCGTCTCAACGGATTTCGACGGAGCCCTATTTAAAGTGAATGCGGCAGTCTCTAAAGCATAGCCCAAAAATGAGAGCGGTAGATCGGTAAGAGACATCATAGATCGCACCATATCCAATAGAGTGCGATTACGACGTTTGGACACACCGTTTCGCTGAGGTGTTCCAGGCGGCGTGAGTTGTGAAACGATTCCACATTTCCTTAAGTGCATACCAAATTCGTGACTTAAATATTCTCCACCATGATCTGATCGTAAGAACTTTATTTTCCTGTCACGTTGATTCTCAACCTCACTCTGAAATTCCTTGAACTTTTCAAAGGTTTCAGACTTGTGTTTCATTAGGTAGACATACCCATATCTACTTAAGTCATCAGTGAGAGTGAGAACATAACGATATCCTCCGCGAGCCTCAACACTCATTGGACCGCACACATCGGTATGTATGATTTCCAATAAATTGGTTGCTCGCTCCATTGTTCCGGAGAACGGAGTCTCCAAAAGTCCATCTGCATGGAGCTTCTTCATGCGCTTGATACCAATGTGACCAAGGCGGCAGTGCCACAAGTATGTGGGACTATCGTTATCAACTTTACATCTTTTGGTATTCACACTATGAATATGTGTAACATCACGTTCGAGATTCATCAAGAATAAACCATTGACCAGCGGGGCATGACCATAAAACATATATCTCATATAAATAGAACAACCATTATTCTCGGATTTAAATGAGTAGCCATCTCGAATTAAACGAGATCCAGATACAATGTTCATGCTCAAAGCTGGCACTAAATAACAATTATTGAGGTTTAAAACTAATCCCGTAGGTAAATGTAGAGGTAGCGTGCCGACGGCGATCACATCGACCTTGGAACCATTCCCGACGCGCATCGTCACCTCGTCCTTTGCCAGTCTCCGCTTATTCCGCAGTTCCTGTTTTGAGTTACAAATATGAGCAACCGCACCGGTATCAAATACCCAGGAGCTACTACGAGTACTGGTAAGGTACACATCAATTACATGTATATCACATATACCTTTGGTGTTGCCGGCCTTCTTGTCCGCTAAGTATTTGGGGCAGTTCCGCTTCCAGTGACCACTTCCCTTGCAATAAAAGCACTCAGTCTCAGGCTTGGGTCCATTCTTCGACTTCTTCCCGGCAACTGGCTTACCGGGCGCGGCAACTCCCTTGCCGTCCTTCTTGAAGTTCTTCTTACCCTTGCCTTTCTTGAACTTAGTGGTTTTATTCACCATCAACACTTGATGTTCCTTTCTGATCTCCACCTCCGCTGATTTCAGCATTGAATATACCTCAGGAATGGTCTTTTCCATCCCCTGCATATTGAAGTTCATCACAAAGCTCTTGTAGCTTGGTGGAAGCGACTGAAGGATTCTGTCAATGACCGCGTCATCCGGGAGATTAACTCCCAGCTGAGACAAGCGGTTGTGTAACCCAGACATTCTAAGTATGTGCTCACTAACAGAACTATTTTCCTCCATTTTACAGCTGAAGAACTTGTTGGAGACTTCATATCTCTCGACCCGGGCATGAGCTTGAAAAACCATTTTCAGCTCTTCGAACATCTCATATGCTCCATGTTTCTCAAAAAGCTTTTGGAGACCCGGTTCTAAGCTGTAAAGCATGCCGCACTGAATGAGGGAGTAATCATCAGCACGTGATTGCCAAGCGTTCATAACGTCTTGGTTCTCTGGGATTGGTGCTTCACCTAGCGGTGCTTCTAGGACATAATCTTTCTTTGCAGCTATGAGGATGATCCTCAGGTTCCGGACCCAGTCCGTATAGTTACTGCCATCATCTTTCAGCTTGGTTTTCTCTAGGAATGCGTTGAAGTTGAGGACAACGTGGGCCATTTGATCTACAAGACATATTGTAAAGATTTTAGACTAAGTTCATGATAATTAAGTTCATCTAATCAAATTACTCAATGAACTCCCACTCAGATAGACATCCCTCCAGTCATCTAAGTGAAAAACATGATCCGAGTTAACTAGGCCGTGTCCGATCATCACGTGAGACGGACTAGTCAAGATCGGTGAACATCTCCATGTTGATCGTATCTTCTATACGACTCATGCTCGACCTTTCGGTCCTCCGTGTTCCGAGGCCATGTCTGTACATGCTAGGCCCGTCAAGTCAACCTAAGTGTATTGCGTGTGTTCCGAGGCCATGTCTGTACAGGCTAGGCTCGTCAACACCCGTTGTATGCGAATGTTAGAATCTATCACACCC
Source organism: Triticum aestivum (assembly GCF_018294505.1). Classification (NCBI taxonomy): domain Eukaryota; kingdom Viridiplantae; phylum Streptophyta; class Magnoliopsida; order Poales; family Poaceae; genus Triticum; species Triticum aestivum. Next base: position 368,564,940 of record NC_057799.1, read on the forward strand.
GAACATCATGTGGTGCTTCGAAACAACGAACCTTCGCAACGGTGCACAGTTAGGGGGAACACTTTCTTGAAATTATTATATGGGATCATCTTACTTACTACCGTCGTTCTAAGCAAATAAGATGCAAAACATGATAAACATCACATGCAATCAAATAGTGACATGATATGGCCAATATCATTCTGCTCCTTTGATCTCCATCTTCGGGGCGTCATGATCATCTTCGTCACCGGCATGACACCATGATCTCCATCATTGTGTCTTCATGAAGTTGTCACGCCAACGATTACTTCTACTTCTATGGCTAACGCGTTTAGCAATAAAGTAAAGTAATTTACATGGCGTTATTCAATGACACGCAGGTCATACAAAAAATAAAGACAACTCCTATGGCTCCTGCCGGTTGTCATACTCATCGACATGCAAGTCGTGATTCCTATTACAAGAATATGATCAATCTCATACATCACATATATCATTCATCACATCTTCTGGCCATATCACATCACAAGGCACATGCTGCAAAAACAAGTTAGACGTCCTCTAATTGTTGTTGCAAGTTTTTACGTGGCTTGTATAGGTTTCTAGCAAGAACGTTTCTTACCTACGTAAAACCACAACGTGATATGCCAATTTCTATTTACCCTTCATAAGGACCCTTTTCATCGAATCCGTTCCGACTAAAGTGGGAGAGACAGACACCCGCTAGCCACCTTATGCAACTAGTGCATGTCAGTCGGTGGAACCTGTCTCACGTAAGCGTACGTGTAAGGTCGGTCCGGGCCGCTTCATCCCACAATACCGCCGAAACAAGATAAGACTAGTAGCGGCAAGAAGAATTGGCAACATCTACGCCCACAACTGCTTTGTGTTCTACTCGTGCATAGTAACTACGCATAGGCCTGGCTCATGATGCCACTGTTGGGGATCGTAGCAGAATTTTAAAATTTCCTACGCATCACCAAGATCCATCTATGGAGTATACTAGCAACGAGGGGAAAGGAGTGCATCTACATACCCTTGTAGATCGCGAGCGGAAGCATTCCAATGAACGGGGTTGATGGAGTCGTACTCGCCGTGATCCAAATCACCGATGACCGAGTGCCGAACGGACGGCACCTCCGCGTTCAACACACGTACGGAGCAGCGACGTCTCCTCCTTCTTGATCCAGCAAGGGGGAAGGAGAGGTTGATGGAGATCCAGCAGCACGACGGCGTGGTGGTGGAAGTAGCGGGATCTCGGCAGGGCTTCGCCAAGCTTCTGCGAGAGGGAGAGGTGTTGCAGGGGGAGAGGGAGGCGCCAAGGGCTGTGGTGTTGCTGCCCTCCCTCCCCCCACTATATATAGGCCCCCTGGAGGGGGGGCGCCGGCCCTGGAACCCATCTACAAGGGGGGCGGCGGCCAGGGGGGGAACTTCCCCCCCAAGTCAAGTGGGGCGCCCCCACCCCTAGGGTTTCCAACCCTAGGCGCAGGGGGAGGCCCATGGGGGGCGCCCCAGCCCACTAAGGGCTGGTTCCCTTCCCACTTCAGCCCATGGGGCCCTCCGGGATAGGTGGCCCCACCCGGTGGACCCCCGGGACCCTTCCGGTGGTCCCGGTACAATACCGATAACCCCCGAAACTTTCCCGGTGGCCGAAACTGGACTTCCTATATATAATTCTTCACCTCCGGACCATTCCGGAACTCCTCGTGACGTCCGGGATATCATCCGGGACTCTGAACAACTTTCGGGTTTCCGCATACTAATATCTCTACAACCCTAGCGTCACCGAACCTTAAGTGTGTAGACCCTACGGGTTCGGGAGACATGCAGACATGACCGAGACGCCTCTCCGGTCAATAACCAACAGCGGGATCTGGATACCCATGTTGGCTCCCACATGTTCCACGATGATCTCATCGGATGAACCACGATGTCGAGGATTCAATCAATCCCGTATACAATTCCCTTTGTCAATCGGTACGTTACTTGCCCGAGATTCGATCGTCGGTATCCCAATACCTTGTTCAATCTCGTTACCGGCAAGTCACTTTACTCGTACCGTAATGCATGATCCCGTGGCTAACTCCTTAGTCACATTGAGCTCATTATGATGATGCATTACCGAGTGGGCCCAGAGATACCTCTCCGTCATACGGAGTGACAAATCCCAGTCTCGATCCGTGTCAACCCAACAGACACTTTCAGAGATACCCGTAGTGTACCTTTATAGTCACCCAGTTACGTTGTGACGTTGGGTACACCCAAAGCACTCCTACGGCATCCGGGAGTTACACGATCTCATGGTCTAAGGAAAATATACTTGACATTGGAAAAGCTCTAGCAAACGAACTACACGATCTTTTATGCTATGCTTAGGATTGGGTCTTGTCCATCACATCATTCTCCTAATGATGTGATCCCGTTATCAATGACATCCAATGTCCATAGTCAGGAAACCATGACTATCTGTTGATCAACGAGCTAGTCAACTAGAGGCTTACTAGGGACACGTTGTGGTCTATATATTCACACATGTATTACGATTTCCGGATAACACAATTGTAGCATGAACAATAGACAATTATCATGAACAAAGAAATATAATAATAACCATTTATTATTGCCTCTAGGGCATATTTCCAACACCATCAACCCCGTTCTCTTGAACGCTTCCGCGCGCGATCTACAAGGGTATGTAGATGCACTCCCCTCTCTCTCGTTGCTAGATGACTCCATAGATTGATCTTGGTGATACGTAGAAAATTTTAAATTTCTGCTACGTTCCCCAACAGTGGCATCATGAGCCAGGTTTATGCGTAGATTCTATGCACGAGTAGAACACAAAGTAGTTGTGGGCGACGATTTGTTCAATTTGCTTACCGTTACTAGTCTTATCTTGATTCGGCGGCATTGTGGGATGAAGCGGCCCGGACCGACCTTACACGTACTCTTACGTGAGACAGGTTCCACCGACTGACATGCACTTGATGCATAAGGTGGCTAGCGGGTGTCTGTCTCTCCCACTTTAGTCGGATCGGATTCGATGAAAAGGGTCCTTATGAAGGGTAAATAGCAATTGGCATATCACCGTTGTGGCTTTTGCGTAGGTAAGAAACGTTCTTGCTAGAAACCCATAGCAGCCACGTAAAACATGCAAAAACAATTAGAGGACGTCTAACTTGTTTTTGCAGGGTATGATATGTGATGTGATATGGCCAAAAGGATGTGATGAATTATATATGTGATGTATGATATTGATCATGTTCTTGTAATAGGAATCACGACTTGCATGTCGATGAGTATGACAACCGGCAGGAGCCATAGGAGTTGTCTTAATTTATTGTATGACCTGCGTGTTAATGAAAAACGCCATGTAATTACTTTACTTTATTGCTAACCGTTAGCCATAGTAGTAGAAGTAATAGTTGGCGAGACAACTTCATGAAGACACGATGATGGAGATCATGGTGTCATGCCGGTGACGAAGGTGATCATGCCGCGCCTCCAAGATGGAGATCAAAAGGCGCAAGATGATATTGGCCATATCATGTCACTTTATGATTTGCATGTGATGTTTGTCATGTTTACATCTTATTTGCTTAGAACGACGGTAGCATACATAAGATGATCCCTCACTAAAATTTCAAGAGAGGTGTTCCCCCTAACTGTGCACCGTTGCGAAGGTTCGTTGTTTCGAAGCACCACGTGATGATCGGGTGTGATAGATTCTAACATTCGCATACAACGGGTGTTGACGAGCCTAGCATGTACAGACATGGCCTCGGAACACAAGCAAAACACTTAGGTTGACTTGACGAGCCTAGCATGTACAGACATGGCCTCGGAACACAAGAGACCGAAAGGTCGAACATGAGTCGTATAGTAGATACGATCAACATGGAGATGTTCACCGATGATGACTAGTCCGTCTCACGTGATGATCGGACACGGCCTAGTCGATTCGGATCATGTATCACTTAGATGACTAGAGGGATGTCTATCTAAGTGGGAGTTCATTAAATAATCAGATGAACTTAATTATCATGAACATAGTCAAAAGGTCTTTGCAAATAATGTCGTAGCTTACGCTTTAGTTCTACTAAGATATGTTCCTAGAGAAAATTTAGTTGAAAGTTGATAGTAGCAATTATGCGGACTGGGTCCGTAAACTGAGGATTGTCCTCATTGCTGCACAGAAGGCTTATGCCCTTAATGCACCGCTCGGTGTGCTGAACCTCGAGCGTCATCTGTAGATGTTACGAAACATCTGACATACACGTTTTGATGACTACGTGATAGTTCAGTGTGTGATGCTAACGGTTTAAAATTGTGGCACCAAAGACGGTTTTGAAACGTCGCAGAACATATGAGATGTTCCAAAGACTGAAATTGGGATTTCAGACTAATGCCCATGTCAAGAGGTATGAGACCTCTGACAAGTTTCTTAAGCCTGCAAACTAAGGGAGAAAAGCTCAATCGTTGAGCATGTGCTCAGATTGTCTGAGTACTACAATCACTTGAATCGAGTGGGAGTTAATCTTCCAGATGAGATAGTGATGGTTCTCCATAGTCACTGCCACCAAGCTATTAGAGCTTCGTGATGAACTATAACATATCAGGGATAGACATGATGATCCTTGAGCAACTCGCGATGTTTGACACCGCGAAAGTAGAAATCAAGAAGGAGCATCAATTGTTGATGGTTAGTAAAACCACTAGTTTCTAGAAGGGCAAGGGCAAGAAGGGATACTTCATGAAACGGCAAATCAGTTGCTGCTCTAGTGAAGAAACCCAAGGTTGAACCCAAACCCGAGACTAAGTGCTTCTGAAATGAGGGGAACGGTCACTGAAGCAGAACTACCCTAGATACTTCGTAGATGAGAAGGCTGGCAAGGTCGACAGAAGTATATTGGATATACATTATATTAATGTGTACTTTACTAGTACTCCTAGTAGCACCAGGGTATTAGATACCGGTTCGGTTGCTAAGTGTTAGTAACTCGAAATAAAAGCTGCGGAATAAACGGAGACTAGCTAAAGGTGAGATGACGATATGTGTTGGAAGTGTTTCCAAGGTTGATGTGATCAAGCATCGCATGCTCCCTCTACCATCGAGATTGGGGTTAAACCTGAATAATAATTATTTGGTGTTTGCGTTGAGCATAGACATGATTGGATTATGTTTATCGCAATACGGTTATTCATTAAAGGAGAATAATGGTTACTCTGTCTATTTGAATAATACCTTCAATGGTCTTGCACCTAAAATGAATGGTTTATTGAATCTCGGTCGTAGTGATACACATGTTCATGCCAAAAGATATAAGATAGTAATGATAGTACCACATACTTGTGGCACTGCCACTTGAGTCATATTGGTATAAAACGCAGGAAGAAGCTCCATGTTGATGGATCTTTGGACTCACTCGTTTTTGAGAAGATTGAGACATGCGAACCATGTCTATTAGTATATATGCATGAAGAAGTCCCTACAGATGGATCATTTGGACTCACTTGATTTTGAATCACTTGAGACATGCAAATCATACCACATGGGCAAGATGACTGAAAGGCCTCGTTTTCAGTAAGATGGAACAAGAGAGCAACTTGTTGGAAGTAATACATTTGATGTGTGCAGTCCAATGAGTGCTGAGGCACGCAGTGGATATAGTTATGTTCTTACTTCACAGATGATTTGAGTAGATGCTGAGAATATTTACTTGATGAAACACAAGTCTGAATTATTGAAAGGTTCAAGTAATTTCAGAGTGAAGTTGAAGATCGTCGTGACAAGAGGATAAAATGTCTGTGATATGATCATAGAGATGAATATCTGAGTTACGAGTTTGGCACACAATTAAGAAATTGTGGAAATTGTTTCACGACTAATACCGCCTGGAACACCATATTGTGATGGTGTGTCCGAACATCATAACTGCACCCTATTGGATATGGTGCATACCATGATGTCTCTTATCGAATTACAACTATCGTTTATGGGTTAGGCATTAGAGACAACCGCATTCACTTTAAATAGGGCACCACGCAATTCCGTTGAGACGACACCGTATGAACTATGGTTTAGAGAAACCTAAGCTGTCGTTTCTTAAAAGTTTGGGGCTGCAACGCTTATGTGAAAAAGTTTCAGGCTGATAAGCTCGAACCCAAAGCGGATAAATGCATCTTCATAGAATACCCAAAACAGTTGGGTATACCTCCTATTTCAGATCTGGAAGCAAAAGTGATTGTTTTTAGAAACGGGTCCTTTCTCGAGGAAAAGTTTCTCTCGAAAGAATTGAGTGGGAGGATGGTGGAGACTTGATGAGGTCATTGAACCGTCACTTCAACTAATGTGTAGCAGGGCACAGGAAGTTGACTATGGCACCTACACCAATTGAAGTGGAAGCTTATGATAGTGATCATGAAACTTCAGATCAAGTCACCACCAAACCTTATAGGACGACGAGGATGCGTACTACTTCAGAGTGGTACGTAATCCTGTCTTGGAAGTCATGTTGCTAGACAACAATGAACCTACGAGCTATGGAGAAGCGATGGTGGGCCCGGATTCCGACGAATGGCTCGAGGCCATAAAATCCGAGAGGATCCATGTATGAAAACAAAGTATAGACTTTGAAAGAACTACTTGATGGTCGTAAGGCTGTTGGGTACAGATGAATTTTAAAGGGAAGACAGACAATGATGGTAAGTGTCACCATTAAGAAAGCTCGACTTGTCGTTAAGATGTTTTCCGGCAAGTTCAAGGAGTTGACTGCGATGAGACTTTCTCACTCGTAGCGATGCTAAGAGTCTGTTAGAATTATATTAGCAGTTACTGCATTATTTATGAAATCTTGCAGATAGGATGTCAAAACATTGTTTCCTCGACGATTTTCTTGAGGAAAGGTTGTATGTGATACAACCAGAAGGTTTTGTCAATCCTGAAAGATGCTAACAAGTATGCAAAGCTCCAGCAATCCTTCTAAGGATTGGAGTAAGCATCTCGGAGTTGGAATGAACGCTTTGATGAGATGATCAAAGATTTTGGGTTTATACAAAGTTCATGAGAACCTTGTATTTCCAAAGAAGTGAGTGGGAGCACTATAGAATTTTTGATGAGTATATGTTGTTAACATATTGTTGATCAGAAATGATGTAGAATTTCTGGAAAGCATTCAGGGTTATTTGAAAAGTGTTTTTAATGGAAAACCTGGATTAAGCTACTTGAACATTGAGCATCAAGATCTATAAGGATAGATCAAAAACGCTTAATAGTACTTTCAAATGAATACATATCGTGACAAGATTTTGAAGGAGTTCAAAATAGATCAGCAAAGAAGGAGTTCTTGGCTGTGTTACAAGGTGTGAGTATTGAGTAAGACTCAAGACCTGACCACGGCAGAAGAAAGAGAAAGGACAAAGGTCGTCCCCTATGCTTTAGACGTAGGCTCTACAATATGCTATGTTGTGTACCGCACCTGAAGTGTGCCTTGCCATGAGTTAGTCAAGGGGTACAATAGTGATCCAGGAAGGGATCACATGACAGCGGTCGAACTTATCCTTAGTATCTAGTGGACTAAGGAATTTTCTCGATTATGGAGGTGGAAAGGGGGTTCGTCGTAAAGGGTTACGTCGATGCAAACTTTGACACTAATCCGGATGACTCTGAGTAGTGAACCGGATTCGTATAGTAGAGCAGTTATTTGGAATAGCTCCAAGTAGCGCGTGGTAGCTGCATCTACAAGATGACATAGAGATTTGTAAAGCACACACGGATCTGAATGTTGCAGACCCGTTGACTAAAACCTCTCTCGTAAGCATAACATGATCAAACCCTAGAACTCATTGAGTGTTAATCACATGGTGATGTGAACTAGATTATTGACTCTAGTAAACTCTTGGGTATTAGTCACATGGCGATGTGAACTTTGAGTGTTAATCACATGGTGATGTGAACTAGATTATTGACTCTAGTGCAAGTGGGAGACTGTTGGAAATATGCCCTAGAGGCAATAATAAAATGGTTATTATTGTATTTCCTTGTTCATGAATGTCTTTTCATGCTATAATTGTATTAACTGGAAACCGTAATACATGTGTGAATACATAGACCACAACATGTCCCTAGTAAGCCTCTAGTTGACTAGCTCGTTGATCAATAGATGGTTATGGTTTCCTGACCATGGAGATTGGATGTCATTGATAACGGGATCACATCATTAGGAGAATGATGTGATGGACAAGACCCAATCCTAAGCATAGCACAATATCGTGTAGTTCGTTTGCTAGAGCTTTTCTAATGTCAAGTATCATTTCCTTAGACCATGAGATTGTGCAACTCCCGGATACCGTAGGAATGCTTTGGGTGTACCAAACGTCACAACGTAACTGGATGGCTATAAAGGTGCACTACAGGTATCTCCGAAAGTGTCTGTTGGGTTGGCACGAATCGAGACTGGGATTTGTCACTCCGTATGACGGAGAGGTATCTCTGGGCCCACTCGGTAATGCATCATCATAATGAGCTCAATGTGACTAAGGAGTTAGCCACGGGATCATGCGTTACGGTACGAGTAAAGTGACTTGCCGGTAACGAGAATGAACAAGGTATTGGGATACCGACGATCGAATCTCGGGCAAGTAATGTACCGATTGATAAAGGGAATTGTATACGGGATTGATTGAATCCTCGACATCGTGGTTCATCCGATGAGATCATCGTGGAACATGTGGGAGCCAACATGGGTATCCAGATCCCGCTGTTGGTTATTGACCGGAGAGTCGTCTTGGTCATGTCTGCATGTCTCCCGAACCCGTAGGGTCTACACACTTAAGGTTCGGTGACGCTAGAGTTGTAGAGATATTAGTATGCGGTTAACCGAAAGTTGTTCGGAGTCCCGGATGAGATCCCGGACGTTACGAGGAGTTCTGGAATTGTCCGGAGGTAAAGATTTATATATGAGAAGTCCTATTTTGGCCACCGGAAAATGTTCGGGATTTTTCGGTATTGTACCGGGAAGGTTCTAGAAGGTTCCGAAGTGGGGCCCACCTGCATGGGGGCCCACATGAACGTGGGCAGTGGGGGAAAGGCCCCACACCCCTGGTCAAGGCGCACCAAGATCCCACCTTAGAAGGAATAAGATCATATCCCGAAGGGATAAGATCAAGATCCCTAAAAAGGGGGATAATAATCGGTGGGGAAGGGAAATGATGGGATTTCTTTCCCCCACCTTTGCCAACGCCCCAATGGACTTGGAGGGCAAGAAACCAGCCCCCTCCACCCTTATATATAGGGAGCAGCACCCCAAGCCCTGGCGCCTCCCTCCCTCCCGTGACACCTCTTCCTCCCCGCTTGCACTTGGCGAAGCCCTGCCGGGATCCCGCTACTTCCACCACCACGCCGTCATGCTGCTGGATCTCCATCAACTTCTCCTCCCCCTTGCTGGATCAAGAAGGAGGAGACGTCCCCGCTCCGTACGTGTGTTGAACGCGGAGGTGCCGTCCGTTCGGCGCTAGGATCATCGGTGATTTGGATCACGACGAGTACGACTCCATCAACCCCGTTCTCTTGAACGCTTCCGCGCGCGATTTACAAGGGTATGTAGATGCACTCCCCTCTCTCTCGTTGCTAGATGACTCCATAGATTGATCTTGGTGATACGTAGAAAATTTTAAATTTCTGCTACGTTCCCCAACATTATCAGCGGCTTATAGATTATGACATGGGAGGAAATGGGGGAATTGATGTTGCAGCTAGGGATTTGGTTGGGCAGCTAGGGACCACATAACATAAATATGGAAGACCATGGGGGTTTTCTACAAAAATACCAGCAAACGGGTGCGTGCCACATTCGACGTGGCATGCCAAGTGTCGCATCTCGAGCAATTTGTATGAAACTAAATCTTCAATTTGTATGAAACTAAATCTTCATTATAGTCAATGGGCCAATTTAGTGGGGTTTTAAGTTCTTGTATGACTCCATTTCCACGAGGACAAGTTTGTGTACTAACTATGGTATTAACTCTTTCGTTTTTAGAACATTCCTAAATATTCTTTCTTGCGTCACAGAGCCGAAGTTGTCAGAAGACGTAATTGTATTAGATATAAAGTATGTAAGATGACACATAAACAATCAAAATAACAAAGATCGCTTATTGATACATCCATTTTGCATGATGTTTTTCCACTATTATTTATAGTGTTTTTAGTTAAAATTTCACTTTATGTTGCAATTCTAATGCATTTCCTCTCTTAATATGCAAGATCTACATGAAGAGGGAAACTGCCGACAGTTGGAATTCTGGACCCAAAAGAGGCACAACAGAGATAACTATTCTCTCGAGCTCCAAATGACCTGGAATTTCACGGAGAATTATTTTGGAATATATAAAAATACTGGAAGCAGGAAGTACTAGAGGGGAGTAGCCATGGCCCACAAGGCAACAGGGCATGCCCTGATGTCTTGTGGGGCCCATAGAGGCCCTCCGGTGCTCTTCTTCTGCTATATGAGGCCATTTGCCCTAGAAAAAAAGAACACTTTCGGGATGAAGCACCGTCGTCTCGAGGTGGAACCTGGGTAGGAGCACTTTTGCTCTCTGGTGGAGCGATTTCGCCGGGATACTTCCCTCCGGGAGGGGAAATTGAAGCCATCGTTATCATCAACAATCCTCTCATCGTGGGAGGACTCATCTCCATCTTCACCAGCACCATCTCATCTCAAACCCTAGATCATCTCTTGTATACAATATTTGTCCCAAAACCTCAGATTGATACATGTGGGTTGCTAGTAGTGTTGACTACATCTCGTAGTTGATGCTAGTTGGTTTAATTGGTGGAAGATCATATATTCAGATCCTTCATCATATATTATACTCCTCTGATTTTGAACATGAATATGATTTGTGAGTAGCTTCGTTTGTTCTTAAGGACATCAGAGAAGTCTTGTTATAAGTAATTATATAAAGTTGGTATTCATTAAATATTTGATGATATGTATGTTGTTCTTCCTCTAGTGGTGTCGTGTGAACGTCGACTACATGACATTTTACCATGTTTGGGCATAGGGGAAGGAATTGGGGAGTATGATGAAATACCGACTAGCGAGATGCTAAATCGTGCGAGTCGTGGCCCGATCTTTCACAATACTATTGTCGTAAACGATCAAGGTAGAAAGAGATGCGGCCCTTGCTATTATTTAACAAGAACAGAAACTAACCTGTAGCAAGATTGACAAAGATCAAACTCAACACATTAGCATACGATCCATCACAAAGGGTCGCAGAAAACGCAGCAACTTGATGTCCCGGACCTAGAACCTTTTTCTCTGTCTATTAACACTCGATAAAAAAATCAATCTCAAAACAACCACCTCTGTACACGGCTGTAGCCGGCCTTTTATATAGGCGATGCGTACATAGCAAACCGACTTGCGTACCAGACCTATCTAATTTGGACTCTCTCTCTTTCCTATCCCAACAAATCAAGGAATTAAACAATAAATTATCCGGCACGCCGATCACCTATAGTAACTAACTTTGAACTCCTAAGAAAACTAGTACGTAACTAGTATTAGATCAAACGACTTGACCCTCTCGTATCAATTGACTGACACAGGCCCTGCAATAATTTATGTAGCACATGGAGTTCTGAAGGTGGGCTTAACTTCATCCTTCTTCGGTTCAATTGGTGGAACTTCAAAGTTAAAAGAACCAACTTGTAAAACATTCCAAAGATTATCTCTTGCACTAGCGGCCACATCATCCCCTCCTCCTTGAAACGAAGCCGTCCGCGGTTTCATGGTATCTTTGGAGACCCTCTTTTGAACTGAAAAAATATCATCTTTAATAGCATTGGCAAACATTGGCCGCAATATACATCGCCTTCCAGCGTCCCAAAAAGAACAAGTATTGGACCTCCCATCATGTGTGGCACGATGATCATATTGCCATGACCTCCCCAATAACAAGTGGCATGCATTCATTGGTAAGACATCACAAATTACTGTGTCTTTGTAGTCACCAATTGAAAAATTCACACGCACCTTGTGAGTAACTTTGAGTTTGCCAGACTGATATAACCACTCGATGCAATGTGGTTGCGGGTGTTTCCACATAGGTAACACTAAAGCATGCACCAATTCCTTGCTGATAGCATTAGTGTAGCTTCCACCATCTATGATCAACTTACAATTGGTGTTGTTGACCTTGCACTGAGTTTGAAAAATATTCCAACGTTGCCCCTTATCTTCAATGCGATCCTCTTGCACACGTTGCACCACTAAGGACGGATATGATTCAACAACTTCAAAACTAGCAGTCACCTTCTCAGCATCTTCCAAATTTTCACTAGAAGTGTTAGAAACTGCCTCTTCATCACTCGCGGATGCATAGCCATCTTTTGTGAGCAATACTCTCTTCTCATTAGGACATTCACCCTTCATATGTCCTCTTCCTCCACACTTGAAACACTCTGTCACTAAAACGATTGGTCGACTGTGCAGTAGAATCAACCCTCGACGGTCCTGATTTTAAAGCGTTCTTTTGCACGGAACCATGAAGGCGATTTGATGTTGCCATCCTGGAGCTAGGACCGGTATCCTCACTCTGATGCTGCGAGTGTCGCCATGTGTTCAAAGTGGTACTGGGAGCTGTGTTGACTTGGCGTCGCTTAATCTGTTGTTCCGCACGCACAGCTTGGTGCACAAGATCTTGTATGTTGTAATAGACCACCATCTCAACACGATCCTGCACCTCGATATAGCCCGTTAAAGAAACGTGCCATGGTCGCCTCCGGATCCTCCGTTGTCCCTGTACGTATCATGAGCAATTCCATCTCCTTGTAATATTCGTCAACACTCATATTACCTTGAAAGAGCCGTTGCAATTTGTTGTACAGGAACAAAACGTCACCTCATGAATTCTTTCATCCCTCGCCAAGTCGTCAGGCGATGTCTTGAACGACAAATTTGATTCCACCAAATTAGCGTGTAACCGGTGAACTCAATTCCAGTAAGTTGAACTTTCTTCTCCTCGCTATAATGATGGGCATCAAAAATTTGATCAACACGCATCTCCCACTCCAAATAGCCTTCTGGTTCGCACTTGCCGGAGAACGAAGGGATTGAAATTTTTATGCACCCAATTCCATCATCCAAAGGCACACGCACAGCTTGACCAACTCGGTCATGCACTCCACCATGAACGGAAGTTTCAGGACGAGGCTCATAGTGTCGTGGCCGTGGAGCGTACCCTGTTGCCTGGTCAACGTCGTCATCAAGATCATCATCTCCAACATGAGGTTGTGCCGCCAAACGGTGATCATGTACGCCGGCATGTCCGTCGCGAGCCGGTGGTGCATAACGCAGTGGAGCAGCCGAAGCAGTATGTGGTGGTGCAGAATTCGTTGCCGGCATATTGATGATGTCTGCCAAACCATCGAACCGAGTGATCAGGACATCTATCCTTTTGCCGAGCGCATCATGACATTGCTTGATGTAGTTGCATGTGTGGTCAAAACCATCCCGAATATTTTGCGGAATATCATCCGCATACACTGGACGTACTATTTCCTCAGAATCGGTAGCAACCCACTGGTACGCGTCGGTGCTATACAAACGGTTTTTAACCCCTTTCCATGACAGCATTTGGGACCGTCGCCAAGTGAGTGGGCGATACGGTGTCCTTCCTACACAACCCAGAAACCGTCGGGGATATGGAGCAGTGATCCAGAGGCCTTCCAAAATGTAATCGTGTGCAATGCAGCACACACTAAATTCTTTCGCACGTGTGGTATCAGTGATTAAACGTTTCTAATGACGCAGTGAAACCATACGGTTTGTCGTAATGAACCGTTTGAGAAACAGTATGTAAGGCACACGGGCCAACACGGCGCACCATCATCCCGGCTCCTTCTCTCCCGACGCCCCTCCCATCGAATACAGCGTGAGCTCTGCCCTGTTGGTGTCCGATCCAGCGCCGCCGGTGGCTCCATGGAGTGTCTGGGGTTCTATCCTAGGTCGCTCGCTGGTCACGAGCTCTCCCTGCCCTGTGCGAATCCTCCGCAGCGTGGTCCTCCTCCAGCACGAGCGCGGGTGTGTGCTGCCGTCGTCGAGATGAACCGGCGCCGCCTTCGGTCGCTGGTGCGTTCCCCCGCTAATAAGGTTGATGGCTTTCTCCCCCTGCCTCTTTCCTACTCATCTACCAATTTTTTCCTTTCCTTGCAGCCGCAGCAGGTAGCGGCAGCAGGGACGCATTAGGAGCGGGCGCCTCTTTTTACCACGGGAATCAAATGCTGCTGGCCCCTGATCTAGATGACCAGACCTGCAGCCAACTCTTGATATGGAAGCATGAAACCACCGTGGGAAGGGAGTTATTTACCCGAAACCACCACATTATGGGCTAGGATAACAGATCGGTACCACATTTGAGGCAGGGCACAAAAAACCACCAACAATAGGGCTAATCTGTAACGCGGAGCACTGATTGTCTCATTTACTCGCGAAAACAGCAAAACCGACAGGTCGGACCCACCGGTCAGGCTGACGTGGCAAAGACCAAGCACAAAAAAAAAACAGTAAACAGCTGAGTTGGCAAATGATATGCGGACCCCGCATGTCAGTGACTACATTATCATCTTCTTCCTATCTGCCTTTCTATGGGGCATTACATCGAGCAGCTTGCGGGCAGCCGGACTCCAGCGACCAGAGGCACCGGCGATTCAGCGGCGAGCACCATGGTGGTGGTGGGGGTGGGGGGCGCCGTGAGTCATCGAAGGCCGATGTTGCTCCCGTCGGCATGGATGCCCAAGTCATCTGCATCCATGCGAGCCGAGAGCTCCATGACCACCGTTGCCATGGCAGCCGTGCCCCTGCTCGAGCTAGCCCCTGACAGCCTCGCCCTGTAGCCCGCACGCCTAGCCGTCGCGAGTCACGCACGCATCCAGACGCGCCGGCGAGATTCGGCAGCCGCTCGTCCCGCTCACGTCCGAGGTCGTCGGCCATGGCACACACACGCAGATGCAATCGCAACAGGGAGTAGCTCGAGCGGAGCCATGGTGTTCTTCTGCGGTTGTGGAGGCGCGCGACAAACGCGTTGGCGGCACACGACCGGAGCAATGGCGAGACGAGGGGTGGTCTGTGCGGCGGCCGTGGGCTCGTCCGGCGACTGGCGGAGCAGTTCGGGGCGACGTCGTCTGCAGAGCTTCGGGAGGATAAGGTGGGCGGCGGGCTGCCTTGGCCTACGGTGGCCCAGGCGGAGCTCCTCGACGAGCCGGTGCGCGAAGGCCTCGGGTCGTCGGCGATGGCGACCCTGGTGGGATAGGATGGGGAGAGAGAGATAAGATGAGGAGGAAGAAAAAGAAAACAAGGGAAAAAATATATGAGGCTGACATGTGGGACATCCCTCCAACTCAGCATATTGTCCACACAAGCACGCCACATCAGCCCGACAGGTGGGCCTAACTTGTCAGTTTCGCTGTTTTCTCGACCAAATCTGAGCATCAGTGCTCCGCGTTACAGATTAGCCCCATTGTCGATGGTTTTTTGTGCCCTGCCTCAAATGTGGTACCGATCTGTTACCTTAGCCCATAATGTGATGGTTTTGGGTAAATAACTCGTGGGAAGGTGAAAGCACAAATAGAAGCTGCTCTTTCTTCCTCGCCGAGTATGGATCAAGCGTCTCGGTCATTGGCTTGGCAGCGATGCAACATGCCGTCTCGCCAGCACAACTTCTCCCCATCAGCACAGGTTCAGCGACGCCCCCCTTTCCATGTCCTCTCGATGGCGGGATTACCTCCGTCTCTGGTGCAGCGGTGGCGTTCTGGTTCTTCTTTCTCGCTTGCAAAAGATAAGCTTTCTAAGCACAAGACTCTTCAGCTTACTGAAAACTTTCTTACCCACAAAACTTCTTGCTGATATCTAAAAACGAACTGATAGGACAACTTCATAATCTTACACGTTTATAACTCAGGACCTGCTATTTGTCTCACTTCATTCGTCTGCATGCGAGTTGCATTTGGGCCTCCTGAGAGCCAATTAATGAATGCATAGGCTTTCATTTCGATTCCCACTGACTAATGTTTCTTGGCCTGTGTTTCTTTTCTCATGTTGGCTGGTTGCATGACAATTGGTCTTAGTGACTTTCTTTAGTTTAAGTTTGATTTAGTATTTGTAGGGATAGATCTGTATGAGGAGTTTCATCATTAATTGCTGGTTTGGTTCAGAAAAAAATATGACAAGTGTGCATGCGACAATGGGTGGACTATGCAGGATTTTTTTGTTTTGTTTTGTTTTATTTATTGCCAATGAGGACTGTTGATTGCTGCTACTGATCCGGGTGGTGACAACACTCATGCATGGTTGTGAGCTATGCAGTAGTATATGTGTATTCTCAGTGTATGTAAGCAGCTGCATGTTGAACACTCGGTCTGTAGTCGGAGCAGCTAATTTCTGAATGTAAAAAAAATGCAGTGTCATTTTTTCTAAGAGTAAATGAGTACTTTGTGACAATGCCACTAGACTCCCTTGAACTATGGGTGATCTGTTCTGTTCTGTTGAACTAGAGTAAATATTTTTGATTTAAGAGTAACGCTGCTCTGTTCCAGTTATTACTGAATTTAGGAACTTTTGGTTTAAGAGTACAGAGTGACGCTGATATGTTTCAGTTATTACTGAATTTAGGAACAATTTTGTATGTCCCTGTTGTTCATAAAAGAAGGCCTGGTATAGTGGAATGTTTCAATATATTCCAATATTTTACATGGTGCTCTTGTACTATTGGTGCAAGATACTGATGATAATTTCAGGCTTATGCGTCGCTATATTTTCTTTTGACGTCGTGGACTGAAGAAAAATTGATGAACTTTCTATAGCCAAGAGTATACTTGCTTCAGGACTAAAATTTATTGGATTGTATCCTTTTTCCTTTGCACTCAAGGACCAAGACACAGGGTCTGAGTGCTAACATGGGAGCAAACGTGCTAACTGAAGCACATGTATGCAATACCAATCTGTATTTGTATATGACAAGCATTGACATGAAGCAGGCACCTAACAAAACACAGACTACTATTATTGCTCCTCTATTACCTTTTGGGCTGCTCAAATGTAGTTGGTTTTCACTGATCTCAATTTCAACTGCGAAGATGGAAGTAGTGTGCAATGTGCACTGTATCCACTTAACACCTGCAACGAATCAATCCATTGATCATAGAACTGTATGGGCCAAAAAGTACCTCAGTAAACAAGTACAGTAAACAAGTACTCCCTCCGTCCGAAAATACTTGTCATCAAAATGGATAAAAAGAGATGCATCTAGTTGTCCGTCCGAAAATACTTGTCATCAAAATGGATTAAAAAAGATGCATCTAGTTGTCCGTCCAAAAATACTTGTCATCAAAATGAATAAAAAGAGATGCATCTAGTTGTCCGTCCGAAAATACTTGTCATCAAAATGGATAAAAAGAGATGCATCTACAACTAGATACATCCTCTTTTATTCATTTTGATGACAAGAATTTCCGGACGGAGGGAGTAAAAATTTTCTTCAACCGGCTTCTCCTCGAAGTTCTCCACCTTTTTCCTCGGGTACGGCTCCATGTCTTGAAAAAAACAGCAGAATCGACACAATAACTTCGATCTGGAAGATGGAATGTGTTTGCTCAGATCGATGGAGGATCCTGATCTTTCTGAGACACAGGACGGTTGCCTTGGTACAATAGCTCCTTCACCGAACTCCCTTGCTCCATGGTCAGAGGCACCGGGACTGGGTCGCCACGAGCTGATTCAGGGCAAGCCATTGGTTAGCTCGGGCTACAAACTCACGGCGCGCGGGAGGGGGATGGGGCTGGCTGACCTCGGTTTCGCGGCGGCGGTTGAGCAGAACCTGGCGGTACTCCGACTTGAGGTCTCCGGCGGCAGCCATTGGGGCTCCGGTGGTGGATTTTTAAGTCTGGAGGAGTGGCAGCCGAGCCCCACACTCACGAGGCGTTTCTTTGAGTGGCCGCTCAATGGGGCACGCGGCCAGCAGCGGAGGCGCGCCTGTGGCTGGAGCGGCGGTGGGGGCCACGAGGCACGCAGTGCTTTTTCATCGATTAATCACAGCTTCGTGATTGTTCTTGCCTACACATAATGTGATTACGTGTATGCGTTGCAACGTTGCGGCGTAATCCATTGTTTCTCGATCATGTCGCTCTAGAGATTGTGAGTTTTGTAACTAAAACTATGGATAAATTTTTTTTCCCTCAAAAACACAAGTATGTGTGTTTGGCATCCTTGTTTACTGGTTTGGCATAACAAGTGTTTAACTCTGTTATAGTTTTCCTATAGAATATTACTATTATGTTGTGTGTGGTATATATATTTCTCAGTGAAGTCTCTAAAAAAATAGGATGGGTTTTATAAAATTAAATTAAATTATAATAGCTCATTGGCAATTGAATTGGTAGTTGTGCATGTATGAAAGGAGGGATTTTTGCACCGTTGTGCTGGTCTGTGTGATTAGATGCATGTATGGTCTGTGCGACTAGATGCATGTATGAAAGGAGGGATTTTTGCACTGTTGGGCTGGTTTGTGCTATTAGATATTGGACGCGTAGTATTTCAGCTGTATTTTACTCGTGCACATGTAAAAGTAATTTTGCATGGATGCATCAATTTATCAAAGTGGACATTCTTTGTTAGTAAAATCCATAGTGATCCCTCCATTAGCTATATCTGGAGTATATTTTTCTGCAGGCCAATGAGACCCCAACCAAGTAAAGCTCTCTCGCGAGAAAACCAAGAAACAACAGGAAGAAATATGTTGTCACACAACATTATGGAAAGTCTCGCCTTGACAAACAGGAACCTATAGTTAATGTAAAATCCAGTGAAATATCATAGTACAAGTTTTGGTAGCTTTAAAGAGTGATCAACTTGATGAGGTAAATCTCGCTTCACCACCAAAACGGCTAAACCTCTACGGGATCACGAATCATGATGCGCTCAACACGATGACCAACAATTGTTTCATGTCCTAGGAGTGGCATACAAGATGTGGTAGTCCAAGATGGACCACCAACATGCTCTCTCCCTCCAGAAATACAAGGGTCCTAAGAAAGACCTACCTGCAGTATTCTAATTTCATTCCGCCATGAGCTAGGAAGCGTCTACCCTAACCTGACAAGGCGTCAACCGTAATTACCTTGATCATCTACGCTTGAAACATGCCCGCGAAAGACAAAAGGAATTGGCCTCTACTCCGCCACTACATCCCTGAGACCAGTTCTATGTATCGCAATATAAAGACTCTATCTAGATACTACTATAGCAGAACTATTCTCCCACTCACTATAAAGATACGCACATACACAATGTACAACGAGTTCTGAAAAAACTCAACAAAACCATATCACACACGAATCAATAGGACGCGGCGTGCCGCCGCGCACTACCTGCTAATATGAACTGTGTGCGATTTATGCCCCATCGCACACGAGCTTTCTGCGTAGCCCGTCTGCCATGCAAGACTCCATCGCACACGTTTCCCAACAATTACCGTCTGCGATAATGTTCTATCACAAATGGTTCAGGAGCCCCTTCACACACATACAAGTGCTGCAGACCGTTTGTGATTTGTTGGATATCACCGACGGTTGTCGCAAGAGTGATGTGTGCTTTTCGTTTGGGATCCCGCATGTTTCCTAAAAAAATTACGACTGGGATTCTATTTTACATTGGGCACGGTTTACTCCGAGCTCTCGTGTGCGATAACGCGATATCACAAACGGTTCCGGAGACCCTACGCACACGTAGTAGCGCTACAAATCGTTTGCGATCTGCTGTGTATCACCGACGGTTCCGCTACGATTGACGTATGCTTTCCGATGTGGATTGCACACACTCATTTAGTTGAACCGTGTGCGGAGCAATTGCCAGGTTAAAACAAAAATATCCCATTTTGAATCGGCATGCAAAAGGCAAATTCGCCACAATATTCAATTGAACAAATAAACAAAAATATCACATTTTGAATCGGCACGCAAAAAGAAAATTCGCCACAATATTCAATTGAACAAATAAAGAAAAATATCCCATTTTGAATCGGCACGCAAAAAGCAAATTCGCCAGAATATTCAATTGAACAAATAGCGTCCACAGGAAGAACATTCATCAGATTTCGCAATAATTGCAATTGAACATATGTTAGCTAAATTCTAATGATTTGTCAACACATATATGCATTACATAATTAATCATAGTGTACGAAATACGAAGACCTCATCAGATGGAAAACAATAGATCCATGTGTATATGTTTAGCGGCTAACTCTTACTCAATGTTTTAGGAGAAGGCATGCTGAAATCTTCATTATCACCAGTGGGATTGATGTAGTGATCCAGGAAGAAGTCGCTGATAAATCTCCGAACCATCAGCAATTCATCAGCCGGGAGCGATTCAGGGGTCCTCGGTTTTAAGATGAGCTGCAGTATTTTTAAGATCAGAATGTGCCATATGAGTGGAGTAGAAGATATTAATTAAGATAGACTTACTGGTACTAATTCGCGAGGATCGTCACAACTATCAGCAGATTTGCAGATGGAGATCATGTGTCTGCAAACATAGTATCCACAAAGGTTGGTCCCTGCTTCTTGCTGAGGACACTGAAATTTTTTGTACATAATTAGTCATGTATTTGTCCTGTTAGGAACAACCAAACCGGTGTTAGATGTATTATTTTTTCTTTGGAAAAAATAGAAAGAGGTTTATTTAGAAGCTTGAACATTTGACTAGCGTAAGGAAAGGTATTTGCAGATTGTTGGATAAATTTCCTGAAAATAACGGATTTTGGTGTGTTACCGGAGAAACGATCTCGTGCTGCAGAGGAAGTTCCCTCTTGAACAGGTTCCCTGGTTTAGTTTTCCACAATGCGAGCACACTACAAATGATGATGAATTTTGACAACATCAATTATTGAACCAGATATGAATGCAAATTAATTTCAATATCATAGAATTCAATACCTATCCATGAATTGTTGAAGATGCGTCAGATCCTGAGCGTTTGTTGACTCTCTGAGAGAATCGATGTAGTAAACTGTGTTCTTGTTTGGAACAATGAATACCAATATCCGGTGATTGCTACATATTAAGAAAGTCATGAACTTACGAATTCTGTCGAAATCTGAAAGACAATAAGTGTATGTGTGGTTGTTTACTTGACTTACCGTTCATGATATGGCCAGAGAAATGATTCCGCATGGGACGTGTTTTCGAAGGGACGGACGACCGTGTTAACGGCCCAGTCCCGTAGGTCCTTACCATGTATTGTTGTGCCATTTGCTAATTCAGGATCTATGAAATACACACTCTCCCTTTTTCTTCTCTGTGCGTTCAATCCCCTGAGAGGAATAAAATGCAGTTAGTTGTTTATCATTTACAACCTTGTATGGAGAAGTTGATCAGAGTTTGTTAAGTACTTACAAAATCGGGCATCTAACAAGAGTGGCATCGAGCACATTGAAGTTGAAGAAGAGATGTAAGTCCTCGAAACTCACATCGATGGAACCAGCATCGTGTCGGAAATGATCTCTGTTGTAGTGGACTAGCAAACCATGATGACCTGATGACATTAGATCCATGCAATATTCATGTAACTCGCGGCAACTGGAGATGCACTCATCAAAGTATTCGCCAACAAGAAATGGCTGGTCATGGATGTAATAGCGTGCTTGAAGTACATCTGCTTTACTTTTAGCAAGCAACAAATGTACTTCTTCGTCATCCATGGCGTCAGAAATAATATTACTCCCCGATTCGAACAAGCTGCTGTCAATTTGGTTCTGGGCGATGAGTGCTATAAGTAAGAGGCAATCGTTCTCTTTCCTCTTCACTTTCCCACGCGCTTCCTCGGGAGTGTAGCCTTTTTGGCCACTTCCTTCTTGGTACTTGAAGCATTTCTGGCAGAACGTCTGGTTGCCTGCAAGGTAGACTGCCGAGCAGACGGTGAAGCTTGGACAGACTGCTTAGTAGACGGTGAAAGGACCGATATAGTTGACTAGAGGGGGGGTGAATAGGCAACTAACAATTTTTAGCTTTTCTTTACCAAATTAAACTTTGCATCAAAGTAGGTTATCTAGATATGCAACTAGGTGAGCAACCTATATGATGCGACAACAACAAGCACACAAGCAAGCAAGGGATATAACACAAATAAGCTTGCACAAGTAAGGCACGAGATAACCAAGAGTGGAGCCGGTGAAGACGAGGATGTGTTACCGAAGTTCCTTCCTTTTGAGGGGAACTACGTCTCCGTTGGAGCGGTGTGGAGGCACAATGCTCCCCAAGAAGCCACTAGGGCCACCGTATTCTCCTCACGCCCTCACACAATGCGAGATGCCGTGATTCCACTATTGGTGCCCTTGGAGGCGGCTACCGGACCTTTACAAACAAGGTTGGGGCAATCTCCACAACTTAATTGGAGGCTCCCAACGACACCACGAAGCTTCACCACAATGGACTATGGCTCCGCGGTGACCTCAACCGTCTAGGGTGCTCAAACACCCAAGAGTAACAAGATCCGCAAGGGATTAGTGGGGGGAATCAAAAATCTCTTGGTGGAAGTGTAGATCGGAGCCTTCTCAACCAATCCCTAAAAAATCAACAAGTTTGATTGGCTAGGGAGAGAGATCGGGCGAAAATGGAGCTAGGAGCAACAATGGAGCTTAGGGTTGGAAGAGGTAGTCCACTCGGAGAAGAAGACATCCCTTATATAGTGGAGAGACAAATCCAACCATTATCCACTTAACCAGCCCGCGACCTGCGGTACTACTGCACCAAACAAGCGGTACTACCGCAGAGGCTCACGGTACTACCGCGGCGACCCGCGGTACTACCGCAGCCATGGCAGGAGCTAGCCCAGGCCTGTAGCACAGAAGCTGAGAGCGGTACTGCCGCTGGCGCGGTACTACCGCAAGGCAGGATTGGACTAGCCTGGGAAGGGCACGGACAAATAAAAATATATCCGTGCCAACTTACGCTGAGTTTCAAACAATGCAAAAATCCGACACGGTACTACCGCACTTGGCACGCGGTACTACCACGCAGGGAGCGGATGTAAAAAAAATTACATCCGCCCCTACTTCCGCTCATGTTGCTGTGCCAAACCAGGACTCACGGTACTACCGCGCGCATGGGGCGGTACTACCGCGTAGGGCGCGTATGTAAAAAATTACATTCGCCCCTACAGCCGCACGAGCGGCTGAGCCTGACCGGAGGCCACTGTACTACCCCTCCTGAGGAGCGGTACTACCGTGAGCACCTGCGGTACTACCGCAGGGGCCTGCGGTAGTACCGCTCCCAAGAGCAGTACTACCGCATGCCCTCAGAACAGCAACACTAGGAATTCTTCTTTTTGCATAATCATGAAGAAACGGATGATGCTCCAAAGTGCTAAGGGAAAGGCGGTGCAAAAGAAGTAAACGTGTACGTGATGATTCCACCCAAGCCTTTCCAAAGTGGACCCCCTCTTAATAGTACGGCCTTCCTACGACTCAAATCCACCGAAAAGAAATGTAGAGAAACGCCATCTCCAAAAGTCTTCGAGGGGCACCAAACCATCTTGTGCCTAGTGATGAAAAGTCTGAAATACTAAGGCACACGATTAGTCCGCAAAAGCATTGTCATCAATCACCAAAACACCTTAGGGATAAATATGCCCTTACAATCTCCCCCTTTTTTGTTGGATTGATGACAATACGGGATTTGCACAAGGGAGAAAATTTAGAGCAAGAGCAAACCCCACATCTCTAAAATACAGACGGGCTCCCCCTAGATGTGTGCAATCTAGATAAGTGCTTTGGACTGCACGGCACACAAACTAGGATCAACACTCCCCCTATATTTTATAGACAAGGCATATCTTGCAACACAAAGGCTAACACTAAGCAAGATAGTAAACAAGAGCATAATATAAGTAGCACAAGATATGATAAGCTCAATAAGGTACGATAGAGTGCATATGTCTTACACCATATGATAGAAAGGTCTCACAAGCGCAAACCAAACCAAAGCAAACAAGGTTCAACGGAAACAAAGGCAAGCAAAGCACGACACACGACTCGCAAATCCCTAAACTCTCTCCCCCTTTGGCATCGAGACGCCAAAAAGGCAGAGAGGACACCTATAACACAAGTGGTGGCTCAAGCGGAGTAATCACTCGCACGCTCCTCGTCAGACTCGGCAGCAGGGATGGCCTCCTCCTCAGAATCAGTCCACTTGTAGCCTTGTTTTGCCATCCACTCAGCCTCTGGAGTGATGTGCTCCTCGGAACCGCTAGACACTTCCTCTCCAAAAACCCTCATAATCTTCTTGTCGCGGCAACGACTCTCCTTGGAGGCAACATGAGTCCTGTACTGCCCCTTTGCCTGCATGCAGAACAAGGCCTTCATCTTGGCCTTCAGCTTCTTAGCCCATGATGGCTCAGAAGAGGGAGGGGCAAACCCAGCAGAGCGGTCCTCATCTACATCCTCCTCCTCACTCTCCTCCCCATCAACAGCCATCTTAGCAGTTGCCGCCTCGGCACGAGTAGTAGTGTTAGCCCACTGGGGCTTGATGCGGAGTCTGATGTGGTCATGACGGATCCAGTCAGGGGCCAAAAACTCATCCTGAGGGAATAGCTTCTCCCACGTCTTCGAGATCAAAAGAAACAAGTAAGGTCCATAGATGGGGACCTTACGGTTGAACACCGCAAACCGAAGCTCGCACCACATGATGTGAGAGACGTCCAAAGGCTGAGACTGAGGGAGACGCGCCTCCTCACAGAGAAGCAGCATGTCCACAAGATAAGCATGCACCTTGTCCTTGCCCCCAATGCGTGGGAAAAGAGAGTTGTGGAAGATCTGGTGCATGATGTCAAGGAAAGGGTTCAGAACCCACGCCTTATTGCCACTGGGAAGGAGCTTCTCAACATAATATTGCATGAGCTTGTTCTTGTTGGCAGACTCGGAGTTGGCGTGAGGGCGAACTCCAACACGCGAGTTGAGCCCCTCATCAGGTATACGGAGCAAATCCATGAACTCCTTCCATGTAGCAGTCAGCTGACGTCCATTAGTCATCTAGGTCATCCTCCGTTCCTCCCTAGTGTGAAAGTGTACCGAAGCAAAGAACCGGGCCACAAGCTCGGGATCAAAGTCCAGGTGAAAGGAGATCACATCCTCAATGGCAAACTGCTCCACGAGATCCAAGGCCTCACCAAAGTAGGCACGGTGCTTCTCCTCCCTCATGTGAATCATATCAATCCAGTGCACGTCCACATAAGTGTTCTGCTTGCCCTTGATCACATCCAAATAGATGAGATTCTGCTGCTTGGTCGAGAATAGATCATTGCCTCTAATGTTGGCACGAGGATTCACATAAGGATTGATCTTCCTTCGAGAGATAAACTCAGCCAGTGGGATCTCATCCATGCCCATGGTGGGCTCCTTCTGCTTGGTGGCGGTGGTCTTGGTCCTGCGTTGGGGGGCATTGGAGCCCTCTGGAGCTTCATCTTGGTTGCGCAGACGCTTGGAACCCGTGTCACGGCTGGGATTGGAACAACGAGCGGGTGCACCGGAGCCACCACCTAAGACACAAAACACAAACACACACGAAAATCGAGAAGGATCAATGCAAAGACCACAGCAAAACAGGTGAAACAAGTAGAATTAGCACGTGATAATTGCCACATGAGGGATTTGAGGCAACGGTAGTATCGCAGTGCTGCGCGGTACTAAATTTTTAGTGCTGCTCCTAGTCACGGTAGTACCGCGCCAGGGAGGCACGGTAGTACCGTGTCTTGGAGCGGCAGTAAAATTTTAGTGCCGTACCTCACGCGGTAGTACCGCTCCTGAGGAGCGGTAGTACCGGACGAGCGGTAGTACCGCACCGGAGATGCGGTAGTACCGCACGGTTGCAAATCCGAAACCACAACATAGATCTGAGCACAACCGTGACATCAACGCGGTACTACGGTCGATCAAATCCACCACGGGGCAACATAGCAAGTACCATCTCTACGCATTACTACTCTCCTACATCCTACTCTTGCAAAGATTTAGCCTAAACTCTCAAGAACAACATGCATCTCCCCAAAACCTAGAAGCAAAAGAACAAACCAAAGAGAGAGGAATTTGGGAGAGACCTTGTTCCATGGCAAGAGGAAGTGGTGGGGAACGATTCCACCGGCCGGAATCCGAGGAGAGCGGCCAGAGACGGAGATCCGGCGAGGGCCTCCGGCGCCGTTCTTGGGCAGGAGAGAGAGAGAGAGGCGGCGTGGGGGAGGAAGAGTGAATGGGTATGGGGGAGTTGGAACTTCCCCTGCCCGCTCATAACCCCCACGCGCTCGCTTCAATGCGGTAGTACCGCACGTCATTGCGGTAGTACCGCGCCGTGGGCGGTAGTACGGCTCTACCAGCGGTAGTAAAAAATTACTGCCGTGCTGGTTGCGGTAGTACCGTGGTTGGCCACGGTAGTACCGTGATCCCAAGAAAATGTAATTTCAAAAAGAGAAGAAAGGGGCCTTGGCAAGCAACCTTCAAGCGAACGAACACACCAACGAGCTAACAAACGAGACACCACAAGCGCAAGCTCGGCACGAAGAAAGAAAGGCAAGAGACAACAAGGACCAAACACGAGACACAACCTCTCCAAGGAGAGGGCGGTGGCCGGAGCCACCTATGTTTGAGTCTATTGGTATGGCACCGCGAAGAATTATCCTTGGGCCCATGACCAAAACTCGTCTTTGAAGCACAAGTACCATCAACAATGGCTAATGTGAAAGAGTTGATCAATTTATGCATAATGGGGGGGGAGGAAGAGTTCATTGAGAGAACAGTACTCCCCCTATGTCCATGCCTACACCTAAACAAGATAACAAGTTGAGTATGGTGAGGTGTGCAAGGGTTCAAGCAACATTGCTCGAATCAATGATATTTAGCTCATGCCTTAACTCACGAAATCTTGCTTCATCCAAGGGCTTCGTGAAAATATCTGCAAGGTTATCATGAGTGTTGACATAGTTGAGCTCGATCTCCCCTCGCCTAATGTGATCCCGGATGAAGTGATACCGAATCTCAATATTCTTCGTCTTGAAGTGTTGCACCGGGTTGAGAGAAATCTTGATGGCGCTTTCATTGTCACACCAAAGAGGCACTTTGTCACAAATGACACCGTAATCCTTTAAAGTTTGCCTCATCCATAGGAGTTGTGCACAACAACTACCAGGCGCCACATACTCCGCTTCGGTGGACGAGAGAGACACACAACTTTGCTTCTTAGAAGACCAACTTACCAAAGAGCAACCAAGGAATTGGCACCCTCCGAAAGTGGACTTCCTATCCACTTTGTCTCCCGCCCAATCTGAGTCCGAATAACCTACAAGCTTGAAGTTTGCTCCTCTTGGGTACCATAGGCCAAAGTTTGGGGTATGAGCCAAATATCGAAAGATTCGCTTGACCGCCACAAAGTGGCTTTCCTTAGGTGTGGCTTGAAACCATGCACAAATTCCCACACTCAACATGATATCCGGTCTAGATGCACAAAGGTAAAGCAAGGAGCCAATCATGGAGCGATATACCTTTTGATCCACCGCTTTACCATTGGGATCAATGTCAAGTTGGCACTTGGTGGGCATTGGAGTGGAAGCCGGCTTGACATCACTTAGCTTGAATCTCTTTAGCATGTCTTGAGTGTATTTGGCTTGGTTGATGAAGGTTCGTTCTCTTCTTTGCTTCACTTCGAACCCGAGAAAGAACTTCAACTCTCCCATGGAAGACATCTTGAACTTTGAGGTCATGAGAGCGGCAAATTCCTCATTGAAAGCTTTGTTAGGGGAACCAAAGATAATATCATCAACATATAGTTGGCACACAAACAACTCCCCTTTGACCTTCTTAGTAAAAAGAGTGGGGTCGATTTGCCCAACTTCAAATCCACGGTCTTGCAACAACTCGGAAGGTGGTCATACCACGCACATGGGGCTTGTTTAAGGCCATAGAGTGCCTTATCGAGTTGATACACATGATCGGGGAAGTAGGGATCCTCGAACCCAGGGGGTTGCTTGACATGTACCAACTCATTAATAGGACCATTAAGAAAAGCACTCTTCACATCCATTTGTTGCAACTTAAAGTTGTGATGAGAAGCATAAGCAATCAACAAACGAATGGATTCAAGGCGAGCAATGGGAGCAAAGGTTTCACCGTAGTAGGTACCCTTGACTTGGGAGTAGCCTTGTGCTACCAATCTTGCCTTGTTGCGAACGATGGTCCCATGAGCATCTTGCTTGTTCTTGAATATCCACTTGGTTCCGATGACATTGTGGTTCCCCGTTGGCCTTAGCACCAATATCCACACCTTGTTGTATTCGAAGTTGTTGAGTTCTTCATGCATGGCATTAAGCCAATCCGGATCTTCGAGCGCCTCATAGACCTTTTGGGGTTCTACATAAGAGACAAACGCGTGATGTTCACAATAGTTTGCCAATTGTCTACGAGTGCTTACCCCCTTTTGAATGCTTCCAAGCACATTCTTCATGAGATGACCCTTGGTGGAGAGCTTGGAAGCAATCTTGGCGGCACGACACTCCAATTCCTCCTCGGGGGTGAGTCGAGGAGCGGTCACTTGATCATCTTGAGCGCCGTCTTGGGCTTGTTCTTGATCTTGAACTTGCTCGGAGGAGAGAACTTGACCTTGGGCATCATTCGGTGTTTCAACACCGTCTTGAGCTTGTTCTTGCCCTTGGTCTTGTTCATGAGGTTGAGGGCCTTCACTTTGTTCTTCGGAAGCGTGTGGGCCTTGGGTTGGTGATGGCTCCACTTGAGTGGAGCATTGTCCTTCTCCTTCGGCCACAAGGGGTTCCTCAATGGGTAGGATAAAACCAACTCCCATTCTTCTTATGGCTTGAGGAGGAATTTCATCACCTACATCACAAGTGCCACTTTGCTCCACTTGGAAGTCGTTATTCTCATCAAACTCCATGTTACACGTCCCCTCAATAAGTCCCGTGGACTTATTGAGGACACGGTCAGCATGAGAGTTTGTAGCATAACCAACAAATATGCCCTCATAAGCTCTAGCCTCAAATTTAGACAAACGAACACCTTTCTTGAGAATGAAACACTTACACTCGAACACCCGAAAGTACTTGAGGTTGGGCTTGTTACCGGTGAGTATCTCATAAGGAGTCTTGTTCAAGCCCTTGCGGAGGTAGAGCCGATTGGATGCATGACAAGCGGTGTTGATGGCTTCGGCCGAAAAGTTGTATGGAGACTTGAACTCCGCCATCATGGTCCTTGCCGCATCCATCAACGTTCGGTTCTTCCTCTCCGCTACACCATTTTGTTGAGGGGTGTATGGTGCGGAATATTGATGCTTGATCCCCTCATCACTAAGAAACTCATCCAAGGTGTAGTTCTTGAACTCGGTGCCGTTGTCACTTCTTATTGTCAAGATCTTTGCATTGTGTTGACGTTGGGCTTCATTTGCAAAGTCAATGACGGTTTGTTGGGTCTCGCTCTTCCTCTTGAAGAAATATACCCAAGGGTATCTTGAATAGTCATCCACAATCACCAAGCAATACTTTCTACCTCCAAGACTATCAAAGGATGGAGGCCGAAAGAGATCCAAATGAAGGAGCTCCAAAGGCCTCTTCGAGTAGATGATAGTCGTGGGAGGGTGAGTCTTTTCATGTAGCTTTCCTTCGATACAAGCACTGCAAGCACGATCTTTAGCAAAACTAACATTTGTTAGTCCACGAATATGGTCCCCCTTGAGAAGATTTTGCAAAGATCTCATATTGACATGGGCTAGACGGCGATGCCAAAGCCATCCCACGTCAACTTTAGCCATTAGGCATGTCGCGGTCTTAGTGGGTCGCTCCGAAAAGTTAATCACATAGAGACCGTTCTCGACATGCCCAACAAAGGCTACTTTAAGAGTCTTGCTCCACAAGAGGGACACGGTATCAATATCAAAGAAAGTGGCAAAGCCCATGAGTGCAAGTTGACGAACGGAAAGTAAATTGTATGCAAGGGACTCAATAAGCATGACATTCTCGATCATGAGATCATGAGAAATGACAACCTTGCCAAGCCCCAATACCTTAGAGGACGAGGCATCACCCCACTCGACATTGGTGGGCATATATGGAATCTTGTGAACGTCCACCACCAAGTCCTTGCTTCCGGTCATATGATTAGTGGCTCCACTATCGAGCAACCATGATCCCCCACCGGAAGCAAACACCTACAAGAGATCAATGCTTGGTTTTAGGTACCCATTTTGTAATGGGTCCTTTGATGTTAGTGACAAGGGTCTTAGGAACCCAAATAGATCATTCAATGTACTCATAAGGAGAACCAACAAATTTGGCATAAACGTGCCCATCACTAGCACGACACAACACATAGGAAGGGTTAAAGTCGCCGGCTTTGTTGGAAGGGGTGACATTGCTTTTCTTGGCACCACCACCCTTCACATTGTTTTTCTTCTCCTTGGAAGCACCCTCTCCCTCCTTCACAAAGGTTTGCTTGAGAGGGGGAGGTCGTTTGGTCTTGTCATTCTTCTTCTTGTTCTTGGGCATGGGTGCGAACCCAATCCCTTCCTTGGCCACAACTTCCTTTTGATTGCTCAAAAGGTCGTTGAGGTTCTTCTCACCTTGTATGCAAGACACAAGGCTTTTCTCAAGTTGCTCCTTCAACTTAGCATTCTCCTCAACAAGATGCACATGCTCACAACAAGGGTTAGTAGCATTTGCATTATCAATTAACACCATATGAGGAAAGGTAGCTTTCTCCTTGGTTAGCTTTACTTGAAGTTGGTCATGAGACTCTTTGAGATTAGCATGAATACCCTTCAAGGCCTTGTGAGCCTTGTCAAGTATATCAAACTCTTACTTGAGTCTAGCAAGATCAACCCCAAGTTTGGCCTTCTCGGAGGTTAGCACACGAGAGACAACAAGAGCATGATCAAGATCTTTCTTTAATTTAGCATGATCATCGTTGTGTGACTCCTCAAGAGCCAAACGAAGACCACGTTCTTCCTCAAGAGCATTGTAAAGATCCGAAATCTCATTGGCATAGTCACGACTATGCCCCTCCATCTTAGAGATGGTATCTTCGTGAGCCTCGATCATGTCATTGGCTTCACCAAGTTGTTCCAAGAGAGCAACGAAGTGCTTCTTGGATTTACCCTTGAGTTTACTCATAAAAGACTCAAACTCATTTTCCTCCACATTAGAGCCCTCATGTTCATTAATGCAATCCGTCAAAGAAGGATTATTAATGATGGTAGTTTTGATGTTGGGGGTTACCTTGTTGGTGGCTTTATCCATGAGGCACTTGGCGGTGATGCTCTCATTGGGTGAGTCGAAGAGAGACACCCGTGGAGTTGTCGCAATGGCAACGGAGGCCATGGCAACTGACTCACCATCTTCATCATCATCATCATCATCCTCATTATATTCTTTGTACCACTAACGCCTTGGGAGGAGTCTTCTTGGTGAAGTTGCTCTTGTTGGGGAAAGACTTGGCCTTGTATTTTCGGATGAGCTTGCCACCATTGTCCTCCCTCTTCTCGTAAGGACATTCCGCAACAAAATGGCTCACATTGCCACAATTATAGCAAGTCCTCACTCGTTGCTTAACCTTTGCGCCACTTGAGTTGCTCTTGTTGAAGTTGGGCCTTGTGTTCTTCTTGCTCCAAAATTGCCTTGAAGCAAGAGCCATGTGTTCATGATAGGCATACTTTGTATCTTCGGGGTTGCTTTCCTCTTCTTCCTCTTCTTATTCTTCTTCAACACTAACCTTGGCCTTCAATGCAAGGTTGGGCTTCTTTGCCCTTTGAGAGCGTAGCACCGCATTGTCGGCGGTCTTGTCCAAGATGCTCATAGCCGCAAACTCATCCAACACTTCACTTGAGGACAAGGTGTGGAAGTCCGACCTTTGACGAATGACGGAGGACATGGCCTTGTGGTAAGGCATCATTTCCTTGAGAAATTTGCGCTTGATCCAATTGTCATCCGTGTCCTTGCTCCCATGATCTCGGAGTGAGACAGCGAGTTTGGTTACTCTCCGATAAAGCTCACGAGGTTCTTCATCTTCTTTCATTGCAAACTCATCGGCTTCATATTGCACCACTTCATAGTTGGAGCGTTGAATGCTTGCGCTTCCCCGGTAGAGGGAGACAACACAATGCCATGCATCTTTGGCCATGGCGAAGGGCCGAAGATGAGGGAGATCTTCGGGTGGAATTGCATCTTGGATGATGAAGAGAGCATTCTCATTGAATTGATTGTCCGCGGCTTCTCTAGGGGTGAAGTTGCTTCGGTCATGCGGATAGAAACCTTCTTCAATGATTCTCCAAAGATTAGTATTCAAATGATTTAAATGACGCTTAAAGCGATAAACCCAAGAATCAAAGTCCTCATTTTTCACAATCTTAGGGGGAGGACCGACATGATTCAAATGAGTAGACGGAATCGGTCCACCATAAACAAGTGGAGGTTCCACGTGGGCAAAGATGTCGGTGACATTCTTACCACTAGAAGAAGGAGCTTTTTCACTAGTAGCTTCCCCCTTATCGGAGTTAGCATCCGTCACCTTTTTAGTGGGATTACCCACTTTCAACGGTGCGGTGGATAGTTTAAGCTCTTCAATGAATTTATTAAACATGCTTTCAACCTCGGTCGTCATGGAGGTTTTCAATGTGTCCAAAGCCACATTGAATTCCTCACGAGAGACCGCGGGTCCCCCATCGCCCGTAGACGAGACCGGATTCGCACCGGAGTGCTCCTCCACACTGTCTACGGTGTCAACCATACTCTTCGGACGGCAAAGTCCTTAATAAAGAGACGAGGCTCTGATACCAATTGAAAGGATCGATATAGTTGACTAGAGGGGGGGGGTGAATAGGCAACTAACAATTTTTAGCTTTTCTTTACCAAATTAAACTTTGCATCAAAGTAGGTTATCTAGATATGCAACTAGGTGAGCAACCTATATGATGCGACAACAACAAGCACACAAGCAAGCAAGGGATATAACACAAATAAGCTTGCACAAGTAAGGCACGAGATAACCAAGAGTGGAGCCGGTGAAGACGAGGATGTGTTACCGAAGTTCCTTCCTTTTGAGGGGAAGTACGTCTTCGTTGGAGCGGTGTGGAGGCACAATGCTCCCCAAGAAGCCACTAGGGCCACCGTATTCTCCTCACGCCCTCACACAATGCGAGATGCCGTGATTCCACTATTGGTGCCCTTGGAGGCGGCTACCGGACCTTTACAAACAAGGTTGGGGCAATCTCCACAACTTAATTGGAGGCTCCCAACGACACCACGAAGCTTCACCACAATGGACTATGGCTCCGCGGTGACCTCAACCGTCTAGGGTGCTCAAACACCCAAGAGTAACAAGATCCGCAAGGGATTAGTGGGGGGAATCAAAAATCTCTTGGTGGAAGTGTAGATCGGAGCCTTCTCAACCAATCCCCAAAAAATCAACAAGTTTGATTGGCTAGGGAGAGAGATCGGGCGAAAATGGAGCTAGGAGCAACAATGGAGCTTAGGGTTGGAAGAGGTAGTCCACTCGGAGAAGAAGACATCCCTTATATAGTGGAGAGACAAATCCAACCGTTATCCACTTAACCAGCCCGCGACCTGCGGTACTACCGCACCAAACAAGCGGTACTACCGCAGAGGCTCACGGTACTACCGCGGCGACCCACGGTACTACCGCAGCAACGGCAGGAGCTAGCCCAGGCCTGTAGCACAGAAGCTGAGAGCGGTACTGCCGCTGGCGCGGTACTACCGCTCTCCCTTGCGGTACTACCGCAAGGCAGGATTGGACTAGCTTGGGAAGGGCGCGGACAAATAAAAATATATCCGTGCCAACTTCCGCTGAGTTTCAAACAATGCAAAAATCCGACACGGTACTACCACACTTGGCACGCGGTACTACCTGTGACGCCCGGATAATTAAGCTACAGTAATCCCCTGCTAATGATGCCAAGTCATCATATTACGGTTGCTAATCCTCGCTTGATCCAAATCTTAGTTCAAACTCAAATTCAAATTAAAGCCCAGGATTCAAATTTCTCAAACGTAAAATAAAATGTTCAAAGTGTGGCCAATATTCCATATCTAATTATGGTGGTGGCCCAACACTTTTGTAAAGTATTTTAATGCTCTTTTGTGAATATAACATTGGCTAAAAATTATTATTAAATGCTTTTCGAATTATAAAAATACTAGACTATTTTATTTGAACCTCAAACTAAATGTGGCAGTGGTATAATTAGTAAAACCAATTTAGGTGTTGTTCCTATATTTTATAAAGCTAATTGCTATTCAAAAACAAAAGAAAACTAAAACTGTAATTGATAAAATAAAATAAAAGGGGAAAGGCCCCTCTCCTCCCCCTGGGCCACTTGGCCCAGTTGGCCGGCTGAACCGGCAGCCCACCTCCACCCCTCCTGCTACCTCGCTACAGTGAAGGCAGAGGGCGTGGAGGCCATCCGCCGGCCGACCGTCGCCGTGGAGGCCATCCGCGACCTCCCGCTCGCCTATATCTCCCTCCCTCTCCAACCCTAGGACGCCCCTCTACTTTCCCCTTCCCCTCACTCGCCCCCATCCCTCTCTGGCCTTGCTCCCCCCAGATCCCCTTCTCTGCCCGCTCACCGAAAGGCCTCACCGCTGTAACCGACGCGGCCACCATCGTCCTCCCGCCATTCCAAGGAGTCCGGTGGCCTCCCTACGCTCACCCTCATCGACCTCGCCTTTGGATCGAGCCGCTGGAGCACCAACGACGTCGCCTCGGCCTCTTCTTCCTCGGCGTCGTCCGCCACTGCCGCCTTCGATTCGGTCAGCTCCGGCTCCGGCAAGCCGTCCCCGAGCCCACTGTGCACCCCTACGGGATCACTGTGAGCCCCGCTCCTCCTTCCCCCTCTCTCTCCTGCCGCCCGTAGCCCGATCCCCACGTCGCACCACCATTACCGGAGCTCAGCTCCGCCGCCGTGCTCCCTGTCGTCGCTGCCGTCGTGGTCGTGGCCACCTAAGCACAGGAACGTGCTCATGCCACTCCTTTGGTGCGGCCAAAGCCGTTCATTCGCCCGCACACGCGTCGTAGCACCGTCCCCGTCGACACCCAACTCCGGCCGCCGCCTCTGCTAGGTGCCGTCGTCGTTGTACGCAACCTGCGCCGCCGCTGCTTGCTTCGTTAGATGCACGCCGTTGGGCCTGTTCGTCCGTCGTCCGTTTGGTCGCCGGAGATGCCCGTTCGATCCTCCCGCGCCGCCCGTGACGAACGCGCCTGCCACTCCCGCGCTCACCTCCTGCGCTGCTGCAGCCCGCCGCCACTTGCTGCCGTTGCCCTGCACTGCTGCCACTACGCCGCTGCCGCCCTCGTCGTAGCCGCCCGGCCATGCCCGCCGTCGCTAGCCGGCGCCGTCCGCGCGCGCGACGCCGCACCCGGCGCTGCTCGCTGCTCCCCGCGCTGATGCTTTGCTTGCTGTCGCACTCGCGCTGCTTCTTTCCTTGTCAGCGCTGCTCTGCCTATACTACTGCTAGTACTGTAGCAGCGCTAGCTACTGCTTTTTAATTTCTACATCAAGTAACCCCCCTGGACTGCCCCTAAACTGCGGCTAAACAACTACTAACAGGGCAAAAGAAAATATGAGTAGAAAGTATACTTGACAAACTCCATTTTATCCCACTGGACCAAACCCTTTTGATGCATAGATTAAATCCTATGAAAATCGCAAAAGGCTATGTTCTGTTAACAGAAAAACTGAAAACAGCTTTATTTCCGTAGCTACTTTAGAGCTGTTGATGATCAAGCTAATGAACCCTAATATGGATGTAATTGGTACTAACATGTAGATCACAGCAAAATGCTTAAAATTGATATAAGGCACAAAATCATAGGAGGTAGAGATCCATAGTTGTAGCCTTTTGAAAACAGCCAAGTGATGTTTAAAACTGTCAAATTCTCAGACTTAGCAAAATTTCAGGGATTTTCAGAATATTGCTAAAACTTTGATAAATCATAGAAAATAATCCGCAACTCGGATAAAAAAGTTTTATACATGAAAGTTGCTCAGAACGACGAGACGAATCCGAATACGCGGTCCCTTCGTATGTCGCATGCCCCTAGCATAGCGAACATGCAACCTTTCCACTCCGTTTCATTTGTCCGAAAATGCCAGACTTCGGGAAAACTTTCCCGGATGCTAACCCCTTCGCCGATATCGTGTAGTACCGCGTTAGGACACATCTAGCGCCGCGTTTCGTCATGTCATGCATAGTATTGCATCTGTGTGCCTTATATTTACAGTTTCTTCCCCCTCTTCTTCTCTCTGATGCTGCCCCAATGATCGACTACGTCGACGACGACCCTTCTTCCCTTTCAGCGGAGCTTCCAGGCAAGCCCCCCCTTTGATCATCCCGATATCTCACATTCCATTCTCTCATGCTTGCATTAGATTTTGCTACTGTTATTGATTGCTCCTATTCTGATGCATAGCCTGCTTTTGTAACCTGCTCATTGTACCTTACCTGCTTATCCTAACCTGCTTAGTATAGGTTGGTTAGAGATCCATCAGTGACCCCCACCTTGTCCTTGTTGCCCCTGCTTCATCATTGATGACTCGATCAACGTGATCGACGACCAGAGCCCGACACCTCACATCACATCACGCCCCTTTAGTTGCTCGACTCTGCAGAGCTACTATCGAGTGCCGAGGGTGATCCCTCATAACGCACTCCTGATGATAATTCTGTAGCGTAGCTATTCATTCGTGGTCATCGAGGGTGATTTCCTCCTTAAGCACTTCCGATACGGCTCTGTCGTGCAACATCTCAAGTGTGAACCTCAAGGGTGGTTCCTCTTACGTTCACCTTGATGATTACATCGAGTGGAATCCACTGGGGGTGATTCCTTGGGTTTTCCCCTTGATGTCTGGACACACGGTTACCTTGACTTTACTTGAGACCTTTGGGAAAGTCGGGCGGGCCCGGAGAGCACCCGCAAGATAGTTACGAGGCACGGCCGGGCCGGCAGGCCGCCCCCGAGTGGGCTGGGCTAGCCCTTGCCGTATTTCCTCGAGACGAGGCGACGGGGTCACATTAACGTGAGTCTCTGCTCGTCTCCGCAAACTAATAATACACTATGGTTTGGGTATTTGTTTTGAATTGGCCTTTGGCCTTTACGCACCAACCATCACGCGAGAATAGT
The DNA here is from genome assembly GCF_018294505.1 of Triticum aestivum. Classification (NCBI taxonomy): domain Eukaryota; kingdom Viridiplantae; phylum Streptophyta; class Magnoliopsida; order Poales; family Poaceae; genus Triticum; species Triticum aestivum. The sequence goes on from NC_057799.1 coordinate 368,602,161, forward strand.
TATGGGCCTCAACGTCGCAGTATCAGCCGAAGCTTTGTCAGACGTCCAGTTCAGCATTGCGGCACGGCTGGGCCGGCACCATCCTGTAGTGGTGGAGCCTGGACCCGCCCTACACGTAACGACCCGGAGTGCAACGGGCGATGTGCCCAGACCCCGAAGTGCTTAGGATGTAGACCGGGGGGACCTCTCCACTGAGCCTAGGTAGGGTTACGACGTGTTGATCTTCCGAGGCCGGGCATTGACCCAGAAAAGTGTGTCCGGTCAGAGTAATCAAGCGTGTTGGAAAACGTGGTGCACCCTTGCAGGGAAGATTATCTATTAATAGCCGTGTCCACGGTAACGGACGTTCGGACTTATATTTACAACTACAAATGGATACTTTGGATATGTGGCTCCGGGATTGCTTTCTCGCAGGGAGTCGAGGAAGGATCTCTGGGCATTAATGTTACAACATGCTTGTTAATTAAACTGCTATTCTTTACTCTTCTACATGCTGCAAGATGCTTCGAGCGGCTTGAAGATGCTAGTCTCCGATAGGCTAGGCCTTCCCCTCTATTCTCGCATTCTGCAGTTCAGTCCACAGATACAACCCTTCCATTTGATACCAATGCATACTTAGTATAGATCTGATGCTTGCGAGTACTTTGGATGAGTACTCACGGTTGCTTTGCTACCCCTTTTCCCCTTTCTTCCTTATTTCCGGTTGTTGCAACCAGATGGTGGATCCTTGGAGCCAGATGCCACCGCCGATGGATACTACTACATGGAGGCCGCCGAAGATCAGGAGTAGTTAGGAGGTCCCAGGCAGGAGGCCTTGCCTCTTCGATCGTTGCTTCTTTTGTGCTTGCCTTCTTAAGGCAGTCTTGTCTAACTTATGTCTGTACTCAGATATTGTTGCTTCCCTGACTCTTGTGTATCGAGCTTGTATTCGAGCCCTCGGGGCCCCTGGCTTGTAATATGAAGCTTGTATTATTTTACTTGTGTCTAGAGTTGTGTTGTGATATCTTCCCATGAGTCCCTGATCTTGATCGTACACATTTGCGTGTATGATTAGTGTACGGTTGAATCGGGGGCGTCACACTACCGCGCAGGGAGCGGATGTAAAAAAAATTACATCCGTCCCTACTTTCGCTCATGTTGCTGTGCCAGACCAGGACTCACGGTACTACCGCGCGCATGGGGCGGTACTACCGCGTAGGGCGCGGATGTAAAAAATTACATCCACCCCTGCAGCCGCACGAGCAGTTGAGCCTGACCGGAGGCCACGGTACTACCCCTCCTGAGGAGGGGTACTACCGTGAGCACCTGCGGTACTACCGCTCCCAAGAGCAGTACTACCGCATGCCCTCAGAACAACAACACTAGGAATTCTTCTTTTTGCATAATCATGAAGAAACGGATGATGCTCCAAAGTGCTAAGGGAAAGGCGGTGCAAAAGAAGTAAACGTGTACGTGATGATTCCACCCAAGCCTTTCCAAAGCGGACCCCCTCTTAATAGTACGGCCTTCCTATGACTCAAATCCATCGAAAAGAAACGTAGAGAAACGCCGTCTTCAAAAGTCTTCGAGGGGCACCAAACCGTCTTGTGTCTAGTGATGAAAAGTCTGAAATACTAAGGCACACGATTAGTTCGCAAAAGCATTTTCATCAATCACCAAAACACCTTAGGGATAAATATGCCCTTACAAACGGTTTATCTATGCCGGACCGCTGAGCTGGCGGTGCTGTTGTGACGGACTGCTGGGCTGTAGGAGCAGAGGCAGCGGACTGCTGACCATGCGTTGAAGCTATGTCGGGTTTCTGCGCAGGTGGTGCCAACTTGGCGGTGTGCTGAGGAGGCCGTGCCAACGCGTTGGTTTGCTGAGCAGGAAGTGCTGACGCATTGGTATGCTAATCACGCGACTGTGGACCGACAGACTGATGAGCAGTCGGTTCTGGACCTACAGATTGCTTAGCAGGCGGTTCCGAAGCATCAGACTGCTTAGCAGTCCGTTCCACCAGGTTGGTCTGTTGAGCATGTGCTGCAGCTGGGTCTCCCCCCGCTGCTTCAGCGGCCGGCATCTGAACAGGTGGTGCGTCTTCAGCAGTTGTAGGCCTTTCCACTGGCTGCTTTGGGGCGGAGGATGACATGGCCTGTACGCCACAATGTCGGGCCGGCTGATCATATGTTGATGCATTAGCCCGCGAGAGCTGCTGTGGCAAGGAGAGCATCACCGGTTGAGGGGCGACAGTGGTTGCTCTTGGCGGGGCTTCAGGGATCTCATCGATGAACTCTATTTCCTTTCGTGGCCACTGGATGTGATGTAACAGTGTTTCTCCCAAGGTCCTTTGCTCATCGAAGTCTCCTAGGACATTCTTCAGGGCAAATTCATTGAATCCAGGCTTTACTTCAGTCACGTAACACTTCACACAGCCCAGCTTTAATGGCACATTGTTCAACAAGAGGCCATCTTCCAAGAAGGGTGGGCAAACCCAGGTTGTTGCACATTTTAATGTACCTTCATAATGTGTAAGCACGCACTTCAGTCTGTCTTTCATTCCAGATAGATCAGATATAGCATCATCACGAGCAGGTGCAGTCTCAGTGTCGCTGGGGTCAGCTGATGCACAACTACTCTTGTGCAGTGTTGTCGCGCAATAAGAAGCATCCTCCATGCCCGCCTCCCCTCCCATCTGCTGGCTATCTGTCAGTGTTAGAGTCTTCTACATCATCATCGACTCCTCAACATCCTTTCGAACAGCCGGATAAATCTCCTTCCTCAACCTTTCATACAATGCATTCTGCTTCATTTCACGCCTCGCTTTTTCATGCTAAGCCTCTCTTCTTTGCTGAGTGTGAAAGCCCTCTTGTGCGGGACATTAACACCTATACCCCTTGCACGGCTAGGCGGCTCTTTTGTTTCCAGAGCAACGGACCGAATGTCACATGGCCCTGAGTTCCTGTAGAACCTTCCAGGGATCTTGGAAGCCTCTAACATCACTTGATACAGTTCGGCGTCACGTGAGTTTTCAAAGTAACAAGTTCCGTCATCATGCCTCTTTGCATGTGGCCGCAAGTAGTCTCTGGCGCGTTCGCCCATGATTTCACTAAAGGCCGGATTCCCACCCACCGCTACTGCTTCTTTGTCCTCATGGTCCCATATCAGTTTCATGCCATAGTATCCTGCCACACCCATATGGTGGGGGTGTATGTTCTTCTTCTGAAGTTCCGATTGCTTGAAACTCTTCTCAGCAAACTCTTTAGTTGCCCTGACCCTTTTGAATTCTGCCCAGTCTGCCTTTGTAATTTGGGGGTATGCGGGGATTAGGTCCTTGCCTTCACTCAAGTACTTCTTGTACAGCACGTGCTTCCAGTTTCTCCAAGCATCCCTAGCCTTCTTCAGTGCAGCGTGCTCCACCTGCATTCTCCACTGCTGTAGAACGTTGAAGTGATCCATGATCTCCCGGACTATCCTTCGCCGTGTTTCTGTGTCAGCCTTCCTACACCCCGGCAGATTAATGTTGAGCCTTGCCCTGCCAACAAATCCACACACACTCCTGAACCTCGTGCGTGCTTTATCTAGTTTAGTTGGAGCCCAAGACTTTAAATCAATCTCGGTTACTTCATATACACCTTTAGGCTGGTGTGTGGGCTTCCTTGGAGCGTTCCTCCGTCTCCTGGCCGGAAGGGTAATTTCTGCAGATCTATCCCCTTCAAGATTACTTGATCCCTCACAATCTGCTGAAGACCTAGGGTTGTCCGAATCAGATGAAGATACATCGCCTGAAGCATGAGTGTTGTCGCTGCTACTCGGCATCTATAGAGAACACATGCGAAACTCAGGAAAGGAGGATAAGCATAAAACTAACAACTTGATATCAAGCTTTCTAAACATGTCATGCAATAATAATAAAATGTACGGCTAATTTGTTAAGTTTGTGTGACTCGGGCACCCGCGATCTGTAAATAGGCAGTAACTTATTGGAACAAATACAGCTTATATGTAGTAAGGAAGGTAGATAATGAACATATATACGCTCTCCATTATTTTATAGCCAATTTGGGAACATACAAAACGAAATTGGAAGAGGGATTGCGAGGAAATATGCCTCACCGCGATGGAGAGCAGTAACTAACAGGCTTCTTAATGCAAATCTGGCCTGGCCACAGGAGAGGCGAGGGTTACTTCATCGATATGCTCGAGGGTGGCTGGCGAGCAAACGAAGACAGTGAGGCGCGGGCCGCCTCGTGTTGGGAACGGCAGTGGAGGTAGGCTTGACGCCGAAGAGCGGGCACATGGCCGGGGTGAGCACGGCGGCGTCGGAGAGGGTTCTGTTGTGGATCTGGGGGAGGGGGTGCTACCTCTTGAGCATGCGTTGGTTTTTCCTTCAAGAGGAAAGGGTGATGCAGCAAAGTAGCGTAAGTATTTCCCTCAGTTTTTGAGAACCAAGGTATCAATCCAGTAGGAGACTACATGCAAATCCCTAGTACCTGCACAAACAATTAAGAACCTTGCAACCAACGCGATAAAGGGGTTGTCAATCCCTTCATGGCCACTTGCAAAAGTGAGATCTGATAAAGATAATAAGATAAATATTTTTGGTATTTTGTTGTATAGATTGAAAAGTAAAGATTGCAAAATAAACGGCGACAGAATAAAACGTTGGTGGGAGATTAATATGATGGAAAATAGACCCGGGGGCCATAGGTTTCACTAGTGGCTTCTCTCATGATAGCATATTCTACGGTGGGTGAACAAATTACTGTCGAGCAATTGATAGAAAAGCGCATAGTTATGAGAATATCTAGGCATGATCATGAATATAGACATCACGTCCGTTTCAAGTACACCGAAACGATTCTGCATCTACTACTATTACTCCACACATCGACCGCTATCCAGCATGAATCTATTAAGTTCATAAGAACAGAGTAACGCATTAAGCAAGATGACATGATGTAGAGGGATAAACTCAAGCAATATGATATAAACCCCATCTATTTATCCTCGATGGCAACAATGCAATACGTGCCTTGCTGCCCCTGCTATCACTAGGAAAGGACACCGCAAGATTGAACCCAAAGCGAAGCACTTCTCCCATTGCAAGAAAGATCAATCTAGTAGGCCAAACTAAACTGATAATCCGAAGAGACTTGCAAAGATACCAAATCATGCATATAAGAATTCAGAGAAGAATCAAATATTGTTCATAGATAATCTTGATCATAAACCCACAATTCATCGGATCTCGACAAACACACCGCAAAAAGTATTACATCGAATAGATCACCAAGAGAATCGAGGAGAACTTTGTATTGAGATCCAAAGAGAGAGAAGAAGCCATCTAGCTAATAACTATGGACCCGAAGGTCTGTGGTAAACTACTCACACATCATTGGAGAGGCTATGGTGTTGATGTAGAAGCCCTCCGTGATCGATTCCCCCTCCGGTGGGGCATCGGAAAAGGCCCCAAGATGAGATCTCACGGGTACAGAAGGTTGTGGCAGTGGAAAAAGTGTTTCGTGGCTCCCCTGGGTGTTTTCAGGGTATAAGAGTATATATAGGCGAAAGAAGTAGGTCGATGGAGCTACGAGGGGCCCATGAGGGTGGGGGGCGCGCCTCCCTGCCTCGTGGCCGCCTCGTTGCTTCCTTGACGTCCACTCCAAGTCTCCTGGATTGCGTTTGTTCCAAAAACGATCCTCGCGAAGGTTTCATTCCGTTTGGATTCCGTTTGATATTCCTTTTCTACGAAACACTGAAATAGGCAAAAAAACAGCAATTTGCTGGGCCTTCGGTTAATAGGTTAGTCCCAAAAATAATATAAAAGGTATATTAAAGCCCATTAAACATCCAAAACAGATAATATAATAGCATGGAACAATAAAAAATTATAGATACGTTGGAGACGTATCAAGCATCCCCAAGCTTAATTACTGCTCGTCCTCGAGTAGGTAAATGATAAAAACAGAATTTTTGATGTGGAATGCTACCTAACATAATTTTCAATGTAATTCTCTTTATTATGGCATGAATGTTCAGATCCAAATGATTCTAGATAAAGTTTTGTTATTGACATAAAAATAGTAATACTTCAAGCATACTAACCAAGCAATTATGTCTTATCAAAATAACATAGCCAAAGAAAGCTTATCCCTACAAAATTATATAGTTTGGCCATGCTTCATTTTCGTCACACAAAATGCTCCCATCATGCACAACCCCGATGACAAGCCGAGCAATTGGTTCATACTTTTTAACGCGCTTCAGCCTTTTCAACCCTCACACAATACATGAGCGCAAGCCATGGATATAGCACTATGTGTGGAGTAGAGTATGATGATAGGGGTTATGTGAGAAGACAAAAAGGACAAAGTCTCACATTGACGCGGCTAATCAACGGGCTATGGAGATGCCCATCAATTGATGTCAATGCGAGGGGTAGGGATTACCATGCAATGGATGCACTAGAGCTATGTATGAAAGCTCATCAAAAAGAAACTAAGTGGGTGTGCATCCAACTTGCTTGCTCACGAAGACCTAGGGCATTTTGAGGAAGCCCATCATTGGAATATAGAAGCCAAGTTCTATGATGAAAAATTCCCACTAGTATATGAAAGTGACAAAATAAGAAACTCTCTATCATGAAGATCATGGTGCTATTTTGAAGCACAAGTGTGAAAAAGGATAGTAATATTGTCCCTTCTCTCTTTTTCTCTCATCATTTTCATTTTTTTTTCATTTGGGCTTCTTTGGCCTCTCTTTTTTCGTCCAGAGTCTCTTCCCGACTTGTGGGGGAATCATAGTCTCCATCATCCTTTCCTCACATGGTACAATGCTCTAATAATGAAAATCATCACACTTCTATTTACTTACAACTCAAGAATTACAACTCGATACTTAGAACAAAATATGACTCTATGTGAATGCCTCCGGCGGCGTACCGGGATATGCAATGAATCAAGAGCGACATGTATGAAAGAATTATGAAGGTGGCTTTGCCACAAATACGATGTCAACTACATGATCATGCAAAGCAATATGACAATGATGGAGCGTGTCATAATAAATGGAACGGTGGAAAGTTGCATGGCAATATATCTCGGAATGGCTATGGAAATGCCATAATAGGTAGGTATGGTGGCTGTTTTGAGGAAGATATAAGGAGGCTTATGTGTGATAGAGCGTATCATATCATGGGGTTTGGATGCACCGGCGAAGTTTGCACCAACTGTCAAGGTGAGAAAGGGCAATGCACGGTACCGTAGAGGCTAGCAAATTGCGGAAAGGTAAGAGCGCGTATAATCCATGGACTCACATTAGTCATAAAGAACTCATATACTTATTGCAAAAGTTTATTAGCCCTCGAAGCAAAGTACTACTACGCATGCCTTTAGGGGGATAGATTGGTAGGAAAAGACCATCACTCGTCCCCAACCGCCACTCATAAGGAAAGCAATCAAAGAACACACCATGATTCAAATTTGTCACACAACGTTCACCATACGTGCATGCTACGGGACTTGCCAACCTCAACACAAGTATTTCTCAATTTCATAATTATCCAACTAGCATGACTCTAACATTACCACCTTTATATCTCAAAACAATTATCAAGTATCAAATTTATCATATTATTTAATGCACTCTATATGAAAGTTTTTATTATACCCATCTTGGATGCCTATCATATTAGGACTAATTTTATAGCCAAAGCAAATTACCATGCTGTTCTAAAAGACTCTCAAAATAATATAAGTGAAGCATGAGAGATCAATAATTTCTATAAAATAAAACCATCACCGTGCTCTAAAAGATATAAGCGAAGCATTAGAGCAAAATTATCTAGCTCAAAAGATATAAGTGAAGCACATGGAATATTCTAATAAATTCCGATTCATGTGTGTCTCTCCAAAAGGTGTGTACAGAAAGGATGATTGTGGTAAACTAAAAAAAAGCAAAGACTCAAATCGTACAAGACACTCCAAGCAAAACACATATCATGTGGTGAATAAAAATATAGCATCGAGTAAAGTTACCGATAGACGAAGACGAAAGAGGGGATGCCTTCCGGGGCATCCCCAAACTTAGGCTTTTGGTTGTCCTTGAATTTTAACTTGGGGTGCCTTGGGCATCCCCAAGCTTAGGCTCTTGCCACTCCTTGTTCCAAAATCCATCAAATCTTTACCCAAAAACTTGAAAACTTCACAACACAAAACTCAACAGAAAATCTCATGAGCTCCGTTAGTGTAAGAAAACAAACCACCACTTTAAGGTACTGTGATGAACTCATTCTTTATTTATATTGGTGTTAAGACTACTGTATTCCAACTTCTCTATGGTTCATACCCCCCGATACTAGCCATAGATTCATCAAAATAAGAAAACAAGACACGAAAAACAGAATCTGTCAAAAACAGAACAGCCTGTAGTAATCTGTATCAAACGAAAACTTCTGTAACTCATAAAAATCTGAAACAATAGGACGACCTAGATAATTTGGTTATTGATCTACTGCAATTGGAATTAGTATTTTATCACTTCCTGGTGATTTTTAACAATTGTTTCCGTGAGCAGAAAGTTTCTGTCTTTTTCAGCAAGATACAATAATTATCACCCAAGAAGGTCCTATAGGTTTTACTTGGCACAAACACTAATTAAAACATAAAACCACATCTAACCAGAGGCTAAATAAAATATTTATTACCAAACAGGAACAAAAAGAAAGGAACGAAAATAAAATTGGGTTGCCTCCCAACAAGCGCTATCGTTTAACGCCCCTAGCTAGGCATAAGATTTCAACGATGCTCACACGAAAGATAATAATTGAAACACAAAGAGAGCGTCATGAAACATGTGACAAACACATTTATGTCTAACATACTTCCTATGCATAGGCATTTTATAAGCAAACAAATTATCAAGGCAAGCAAAAACTACCATATGCAAGGAAGAAGAGAGAAACAATAGCAATCTCAACATAACGAGAGGTAATTTAGTAACATGAAAATTTCTACAACCATATTTTCCTCTCTCATGAAAATTACATGTAGAATCATAAGCAAACTCAACAATATAGCTATCAAAAACATATTCTTAACACTATTCACATGTATGCAAAGTTGACACTCTTCCAAAATAGTGGGATTAACATTAACTAAAGTCATGACCTCTCCAAACCCACTTTTATCAAAAACTTCATAAGATTGAACATTCTCCAAATATGTGGGATCTAAAGTTGACACTCTTACAAACCCACTTTAAATATTATTGCAAACATTATTATCAATCTCATATTCATCATGGGGCTTAACTAAATTTTCAAGATCATAAGAAGAATCACCCCAATCATGATCATTGCAACAAGTAGTAGACATAGCAAAACTAGCATCCCCAAGCTTAGGGTTTTGCATATTATTAACACAATTGACATCAAGAGAATTTATAGTAAAATCATTGCAATCATGATTTTTATTCAAGGAGCTATCGTGAATCTCTTCATAAATTTCTTCATCACAATTTTCAGATTCACGAATATCAAGCAAAAACCCATAAAGATAATCTAGTGCACTCAAATCACTAGAAATTGGTTCATCATAATTGGATCTCTTAAAAAGATTATCAAGGGGATGAGAATCCATAAAACTTTTAGCAAGCGAAGATGCAAGAAAAAAGAAGGCACATGATAACACAAGCAAACAATAGATCTGGCGAGAAAAAGGCAAACGAAAAAGAAAGTGATTAAAACGGCAAAGGTGAAGTGGGGGAGAGGAAAACGAGAGGCAAATGGCAAATAATGTAATGCAAGGGATAAGAGTTTGTGATGGGTACTTGGTATGTTGACTTGTGCGTAGATCTCCCCGGCAACGGCACCAGAAATCCTTCTTGCTACCTCTTGAGCATGCGTTGGTTTTCCCTTGAAGAGGAAAGGGTGATGCAGCAAAGTAGCATAAGTATTTCCCTCAGATTTTGAGAACCAAGGTATCAATCCAGTAGGAGACTACACGCAAATCCCTAGTACCTGCACAAACAAATAAGAACCTTGCAACCAATGCGATAAAGGGGTTGTCAATCCCTTCACGGCCACTTGCAAAAGTGAGATCTGATAAAGATAATAAGATAAATATTTTTGCTATTTTTGTTGTATAGATTGAAAAGTAAAGATTGCAAAATAAACGGCGACAGAAATAACACGTTGGCGGGAGATTAATATGATGGAAAATAGACCCCGGGGCCATAGGTTTCACTAGTGGCTTCTCTCATGATAGCATATTCTACGGTGGGTGAACAAATTACTGTCGAGCAATTGATAGAAAAGCACATAGTTATGAGAATATCTAGGCATGATCATGAATATTGGCATCACGTCCATGTCAAGTAGACCGAAGCAATTCTGCATCTACTACTATTACTCCACACATCGATCGCTATCCAGCATGCATCTAGAGTATTAAGTTTATAAGAACAGAGTAACGCATTAAGCAAGATGACATGATGTAGAGGGATAAACTCAAGCAATATGATATAAACCCCATCTTTTTATCCTTGATGGCAACAATACAATACTTGCCTTGCTGCCCCTGCTGTCACTGGGAAAGGACACCGCAAGATTGAACCCAAAGCTAAGCACTTCTCCCATTGCAAGAAAGATCAATCTAGTAGGCCAAACTAAACCGATAATTTGAAGAGACTTGCAAAGATATCAAATCATGCATATAAGAATTCAGAGAAGAATCAAATATTGTTCATAGATAATCTTGATCATAAACCCACAATTCATCGGATCTCGACAAACACACCGCAAAAAGTATTGCATCGAATAGATCTCCAAGAAAATCGAGGAGAACTTTGTATTGAGATCCAAAGAGAGAGAAGAAGCCATCTAGCTAATAACTATGGAGCCGAAGGTCTGTGGTAAACTACTCACACATCATCGGAGAGGCTATGGTGTTGATGTAGAAGCCCTCCATGATCGATTCCCCCTCCGGCGGAGCGCCGGAAAAGGCCCCAAGATGGGATCTCGCGGGTACAGAAGATTGCGGCGGTGGAAAAAGTGTTTCGTGGCTCCCCTAGATGTTTTCAGGGTATAATAGTATATATAGGCGAAAGAAGTAGGTCGGTGGACCTACGAGGGGCCCACGAGGGTGGGGGGCACGCCTACCCCCGTGGGCGCGCCTCCCTGCCTCGTGGCCGCCTCGTTGCTTCCTTGACGTCGACTCCAAGTCTCCTGGATTGCGTTTGTTCCAAAAACGATCCTCGCGAAGGTTTCATTCCGTTTGGATTCCGTTTGATATTCCTTTTCTGCAAAACACTGAAATAGGCAAAAAAACAACAATGTGCGTTCGGCCTTCGGTTAATAGGTTAGTCCCAAAAATAATATAAAAAGGTATATTAAAGCCCATTAAACATCCAAAACAGATAATATAATAGCATGGAACAACCAAAAATTATAGATACGTTGGAGACGTATGAGGGGGAGCTGGCGATGGAGATTGGGTGGACTAGTTGAGTGAAACGCGGGCGGACGGTGGGGGGGGGGGGGTGTTGGCGGCCTAGGTGAAAAGGGTGGAAAATATCCCCGGTCGCCGCGCGCGTGGAAAGTCCTATGCAAACGGTTGCCTCTAAGCGCTCGTGTGCACGAACAGAATAATTTCGTTTGAAATGAAGATGTACGAATTTTGAAATGAAGACGTGAGTTCATCGTTTCGCCTCTAAATTTTTCCCACGTAAAGAAATCACAATTATACCACGGGTTTGATTTGTTGGCGCATTTCAGGTCTCGTGTGCTATATCTAAGACATTTTTTGCCATTTACCATGCATTTTGGCATATAAATCAATTCCTAGCCGGACTGCATTTCATGTCGAAAGGGATGAGGATTGCCGTTCGATCTGGGAGCATCCAATGGTGCAGATGTACGATCCTTGGGGTTTGGGTTCTGGCCAATCAGAACGCCCGACTCAGATCGCGCGCACAGCAAAGGGGGGGCATCGGCCACGGTTTGGTAGGCACACAATTTTTGTGAGTGAACCGTGTGCTATTTGAAAACATTTTTTGGGAGGGACTATTTGAAAACATTTACATGTGCTGTCGAAAGGGATGAGGAGTGTCGTTCGATCAAGGAGAATCTAACAATGCAGACATACGATCCGTGGGGTTTGGGTTCTGGCCAATCAGAACGCATGACTCAGATAGCGCGCGTGGCAGAGGGGGGGCATCAGCCACGGTTTAGTGGACACACGGCTTTCGTGAGTGAACCGTGTGCTATTTGAAAATATTTACATTACCTAACATCATATTTTTGTTCGAATGAAAACATGAGTTCATCATTTCGCCTCTAATTTTTTTCCACGGTAAGAAATCACGATTGTACCCTACGGTTTGATTTTCTGGTACATTTTACCAGGCAGCAGGCCTCGCTAGCAATCTCAAACTTTGAATATGCAAAAAAAAGATATCGTTTGTATGTATATATTATATATATATATATAGTCGCAACTACACGTGCGTGTTAGCAACATCATTTGTGTGTCGCTTTGCGAGTTTTCATTCATTGTGCGAGAAACGGGAAAAACCTTCAAACAGTTCGGCTGCAGGGTGCGGCCAGAGGCGTAGGCCTTGTTGGTATTTTAATTTCAGGAAATGCATATAGAGTCCAAAAATAATGAAAATCATTGTGTCATTGTCGCGTGCTCTCACGATCGCATGGAAAAAATTTGGTAAAGTTTGGCACAAGTTTTGGTGCTCGGACCTTCCATACCGGAGCATCTCACAAGAAGGATCATAGTTTCCAAAAGGAGATGCAGTACTTCGGACTACAAATCGTCTGTTACTAGCTACATCGTTCCGGCCCATTTCAGGTGGTCTACTATGTTTAAGTCATTCTTTGCACTTACCTTGCATTGCATTTTAGTGCATATAATTAATTAAAGTCAAAAACCCTACTACAACTACATGTGGGTATTTTAGTTAGGCTATATATACTTTGGCTACTCATAGTGGAGAGTGTCATATACTAGTATCATGCATATATATATGATACTAGTGTATGATACTACCTTTCATTAATTATAGCGCATAGTATAATACATAGAGTATAGTATCATAGATCATATTTATTGTCATGCATGCCACAAATTAGCATCGCATTTAACATGATACGGCATCTACCTATGTTACTCTAACCCTCTCTATATATATTTAATTCTTTGCCACATCAGCATACTTGCTATTTCCGAGTGCATGACATCGTCGGCTATGATACCACCACTATGGCCAGCCTTATATAGTGGGGAGTATCATATACTATATATAGTATCATGCATATGATAATAGTGTATGATACTACGTACGTACCTTCATAGTGCATATATAGTACCATAGAGTAGTATATATCATAGATGACCGTATTTATGGCCATGCATGACACAAAGTAGTATACTCCCTCCCTCCCGGTTTATAGGGCTTATCTCAAAATTTTAGTTTTTTCATTTTATAAGGCTCAATTTGGTTGTTCCCCATCACATGTTCAGATTTTAAGGTGCATTAAATCATTGCATGCAAGTATTAAGAGAAAATTGACCAATGCATGTACTTTATGCATGCATGCATTGCAATTAATACATTGGTAAACATCTTTTTTTGAGGAAAACAAGAGCATTAATTGGGTGCTTTTGCAAAGTACAAAAAGTATTCCACCACTCACCATCTACCTTGGTTGGTGAGATTTTTGCATTCAGCCATATATATGTTACGACATCTGCCCATGTTACTGCTTCTTTGCCACATCATCATGTTTGCTATTCCTGAGTGCATGATACCGGCTATAATACCCCCACTATGGCCACCCTAAGGCTGGTCGTAATATGGGAGTATCAAGCGGTATCATGCATGCCAACTAGACTTTTTGGATGATGTAGCACACAGTTAAATAAGGAAAGAGAGCGTGTGGTATCATATCATGATACCGTATCATATTAAATGTTGTACTACTTTGTGTCATGCATGGCAATTAATAAGGCAACCTAAGATACTAACTTAGGCTAGTCATAGTGGGAGTAACTTAGCTAGTAACATAGCGCACTTCGAGAAAATTCTGCTTATGTGGCAAGTAATTAATGAGAGGTGGTAACATAATATGTTACTGTAACATAGTGCTTTCCAAGACAAAATGAGTCTACGAGCTAATAAATGAAGCCATATATGATACTACTATTATGTTACTTTGCATCATGAAGGTAGTAACTTAGACTAGTGTCATATGCATGACACTAGTCTAAGTTACTCCCCACTATGACCAGCCTTATGATACTATGCATGCACGCATTACGGAGGTATTACAGATCATATACTAGTATCATGCATAAATACTCCCTCCTTTCCGGTTTATAGGCTTATCTCAAAATTTTAGTTTTTCCATTTTATAAGGCTCAATTTGGTTGTTCCCCATCACATGTTCAGATTCTAAGGTGCATTAAATCATTGCATGCAAGTATTAAGAGAAAATTGACCAAGGCATGTACATTATGCATGCATGTATTGAAATTAATACATTGGTAAAAATTTTTTTTGAGGAAAACAAAAGCATTAATTGGGTATTTTTGCAAACTAGAAAAAACATTCCACCAGTCACCATCTACCTTGGTTGGTGAGATTTTTGAACTGAGCCCTATAAACCGGAAAGGAGGGAGTATGATACTAGCTAGTCTATATATGATATACTAGCTACCTCACTAAGAGCATGGTTAATAATACAGCCAACGGTCGGCTATAAGAAGTTGCCATGTCATATACAGCCAACCTCTTAGCCGGCATGTACAATAACAAGTTTTAAATACATACTAGTTTATCAATAGTTGGACCACCTTACATCCTCACAAAGTGTCTTGGGTCTCGTGTTGCAGCTGGCTCTACTAACCAACAACCCGTTTCTCTTCTCTCTCCTCTTCTCTTTCCTCCAACTAATAAGCACATATATATTATTCTATTCCTTATATCCTGCTTATGTCACTCTATTGTACTTGCTCTAAGACTAGTGAAAGTGCTAGTTATTGACTAGAGGGGGGTGAATAGTCGATTTTTATGTAAGTCTTCAAAACACGGGGGCTTTGAAGACAAACACTACAAATGAACCTATGGATATGCAGCGGAAGGCAGACTACACTAGACAAGCCATAGTCAAGTAAGTAATGAAGTGAAAGCACGAAGGCTATTAGCAGTTAGGTAGTATGGATCAGGATGGAAGATAGTATGAAGCCAAACAACAACAGTCTTCACACAGTGAAGCCAATCAGATCAAGCAAGCAAGCAATCACTTCACGAAGGCATACTGTAAGTAAGGAGAGGTAAAGGATAGAACCAGTTGCTTGGTGAGGACAAGGATTTGTTGGACCAGTTCCAGTTGCTGTGACAACTGTACATCTGGTTAGGGAGGCTGAGATTGAACTCGGAAGACCGCGTCTTCACCTTATTCCCCTTGAGCTAAGAACACTTAGTCCTCGCCCAATCACTCTGGTAAGTCTTCAAGGTAGACTTCCAAACCTTCACAGACTTTGTTCACCGGCAATCCACAATGACTCTTGGATGCTCAGAACGCGACACCTAACCGGCTGGAGGATTCACAGTCCTCAAGTGTAACAAGTCTTCAGG
Source organism: Triticum aestivum (assembly GCF_018294505.1). NCBI lineage: Eukaryota > Viridiplantae > Streptophyta > Magnoliopsida > Poales > Poaceae > Triticum > Triticum aestivum. The sequence goes on from NC_057799.1 coordinate 368,617,788, forward strand.
TCACGCGGACAGAAAGACTTCAGTGATGCCTAACACTCTTTGGCTCTGGGTGTTTTGGGCTTTGTCCTCGCAAGGATCTCTCTCTCAAATGTTTCGGAGGTGGGTTACTCTCAAACGACAAAATCCGTGCACTAACTCTGAGCAGCCACCAATTTATGGTGTAGGGGGTGGGCTATTTATAGCCAGGAGGCAACCCGACCTGATTTGTCCAAAATGACCCTGGGTCACTAAGGAACTGACACGTGTCCAACGGTCAGATTTCAAACACACGCGGCAGCTTGACTTGGACTACAAGTAAAGCTGACTCATCCAGCTCTGGATAAGATTTGATCTCACTGTCTTCGCTCAAAAACATAGGATTTGGTTGAGCATCACTTCAGTCACTCTGACTTTGTTCACTTGGACCCCACTTAATAGTACGGTGGTTCCTATGACTCAACAAAGAAGAAAAGGAAACTACAAAACAACTATGTCTTCGCACTCCATAGTCTTCACGTGAATGTCTTCTCAAGTCATAATCTTCGTTGTGAATATCTTCACAGACCACCATTGTCTTCAATGTCTTCACACACATTTTTAGGGGTCATCTCTGGTAGGTAAACCGAATCAATGTGGGACTACTACATGTGTTATCTTGCAATTCTCACAAACACATTAGTCCCTCAACCAAGTTTGTTGTCAATACTCCAAAACCAACTAGGGGTGGCACTAGATGCACTTACAATCTCCCCCTTTTTGGTGATTGATGACAAACTGGTTGAAGTTTCAACGGGGATAAAAGTATGTGAAAGTGTAAGGATTAAGGCATTGTCTTCATAAGTAGCAAAAGGCTCCCCCTGAAGATGTGCATCTAAGTAGTTTGCTTTTGAATGCAAATGCACATGGCAGGTTTTACTTACAATTCATCATGCATATAAAGATATAACGAAGATAATGACATGCATAATGAAAAATAGACGTCTGCGGAATGACTTCATGCGGAATTTATCATCGCATCACAGAACAGCTGACAAAGTAGCGGACGACCATCAAGTTTAAGTGTTACAACCCAAAGAACCAAATGTATCAAAAACGAGAGTTGTAACCACTTGGCAAAAATATAGCAACCACCCATATGGACCCGCTTGAAGACTATCAACTCATATGCTTCTCCCCCTTTTGTCAGTAAGGACCAAAAAGGTTTGAGGACATAGAGCATCTACTCGTTCCCATCAGGAGTAGAAGAAGGTGCAGGGTCGACGTTGGAGTTCGGTGGTGCAGAAGGGCCTGGTGCAGTGTCGAGATGCAGTGAAGCCATAGTTGGTGAAGTGGCGTCGTCTTCTTCATCGACGACTCTTGCAACAACAGTTGCAGCCGAAGATGAATACTCAGAATCTTCTATTGATGGAGTGCGGCGCCACCTTGCATTGCGGGGAGGTCTGGAGTCAAATTTGAAACCCTCATTGAAGCCATCTTCGCGAAGATCTTCTTCAGGGCATAACAGTGTCAGACTCTTCCAAGACCGCTGACAGGCTTCATGGGCTACGAACGAGTTCTTGGTGGCCAAGTTTCTGATGTGATTGACGTCCACCATGATACTCTGCATCTGACGCTTAGCCAGTCATGATGCTTATCCTGCTTCTGATGTAAGGCAACGAGAAGCTCTCGGTCATTGAGAATGCGAGATCGCTTCCGCGGCCTTTGAGCGATTGTACTGGCAGTGGCTTCAGTGTTGGCACGATGTGGCTCACGCACATTGCCAGCCAGAGGATAAGCAGGAGTAGCAGCATTTGGAACATGAATCCCTTCAAGTGGTTGCGTGAAGCTTTGACGATCAACATTGTGAAGATATAGAGGTTCTTTGTCAGGCTCTGGTAGATGGCTTCAAGTGACAAATCAACCTCAGGCATAAATATAAGATGGTTGCGCGCTGAGGGCTGATAGTCAACAGATGAATGGTGTTTGATCAGGCGCATCACCCATGGAGCATAAAACTTCAAGCCGAATAGATCAATTCCTGATGCAACAAGTTGTCTGATGAAGAAATCCTGGGTATTGAAGCTAATGTCATTAAGAATATAGAACACCAAAGTCTTCATGGTGCCTTCAAGTTTGGCTTCAGAAGAATATCCCTTGACTGGCCATAGAGTATGCCTCACAATGTGATAAATTGTACGAGGGGAGGGGGGGTACTCGAGGTCCTTGACGAAAAATTCCTTGGGATATTCAACATCTGCGGCAATGGCTTCATCATGCTGAGCATCTGACTCATATTGGGCTCTGGCTTCTGAAATATACTCTACAGCGCATTCCTATGTAGCTGACAACCAGGTTCATAGAGCTCACCTGGAGTGGGCAGGGAAGTAAGCTCAATGATATCTTGAGCTTTAGCTTCATGATGCACATCACCTGTCATCCACTCAAGGACCCAAGTCTTCGGATCCCTGTTGTAGCCACGAATGTGAAGAGTGGCATAGAACTGCAGCAGAAGCTCTTCATTCCAGTGCAATTTGTTAGTGACGAATTGCAGAAGACCAGCATCTCTAAAACAGTCCAGAGCTTCTTCAAGGCAGGCCAGACTAGCAATGGCTTCATAATCCAGACGCATGTGAGGAAAGATTCGCTCTTGATTGTATAAGACACATGAATAATAGTTGTGCTGCTGATAGCTCCAGAAGCGATCAGAAGAGATCTTTGGCTTCGCGTAGGGATTCTTGGCACTGTCAAAGAATGTGTTGTGTGCCCTGAAGCTATTCAGACTGAACGATCCTGGCGATGTTGCAGCACCTGGAAACCTTAGCAGTCTGGGCTTTGGCTTCTAGACCTGAGGCCTTTGCTCCACATGGTAATCATACTGTGGTCCAAGAGCTGCAGGAGGAATCAAAAGGGGCCAACGTACAGTGACAGGCTGGCCGCGATCATAGGCCTGTTCAATAGTGTGAGGCCTTGGGGGTGGAACATTGGCTTCAGCATTGCTGTGGCTTTAGGTTGCACATTTGCTTCAGGCTCCACATTGTCTTCAGTGGTGACAACGTCATTGGCGTCAGCAGTGTTGTTTGTGGCAGCCTCGGTATTTTCAACCTCCGTTTCAGTAGCAGGAGGGTCGGGCATAGTCACATTCTCCTCGAGAATGACTTCATCAGTGGCAGGTGGTGTGGCAACTCTCTCTTCTGCTTTTCTTGGTTCTTGATTTTCTTCGGTTGATGCAGCCGGAATGTCTTCAGCTGTCTTCGCTTCAGACTCGGAGACATTTGTAGAAGGGGTGGCTTCAGGAAACACTTGACGTGCTACTGAGCTTTGTTGCGCTTCCCCTTCCGGAATGCTCGACATGGTGACATGTGGCCTTGGGCCTTTGCGAAGCCTGCGGAATGCGGGCGACACCTTTGGTGATGGAGTGGTCTGCACCATGTAATTGTCGTCGTCAAGTCCCGGAGTGGTGACTTGAGGTGGTGGAGTTTGGGGTGACTCATCTTGAATGGGGGTGTCTTGTTGAGGGCGATCAGCCCACGAATCATCCTGAGCAATTGGCGTCAAAGGACGACCAATGCTGATGAGTTCGTTGTTCGTAAGAACAGGCGATGATACCAGTTGGTGCTCGAGTTGAGGAAGGACTTCATCATCTTCTACATTGTCATCACGACCAATGTCTTCAGCTGTGATGGGGTCGACAGCTGGAACTTCTTCATCTTCAGGAGCCTCTGTGTAAGCAGGCTCGTGAATCACAAGGCAACGTTCTTGGTTGGTGAAGGCTGGATGGGCAACAGAAATGGGCTCAACAACAAGGGGCTCAGAGGCCGCAGCACGCTCTTTCTTTGAAGACTTCTTCAATTTCTTCTTTGATGGTGCATCATCAGAAGCATTCTTGTGCTTGCGCTTCTTGGCTTCGGCTTCAGCTGCCCTTGTCTTCTTCAGTTTTGAAGCTGCTGAGGGGACCTTAGGCTTCGAGCCAGTCATGCTGGCAGGGAAGACAATGCAAGGGGCTTCCTGCCTTGACGCTTCAGCTTGGACCACAGCATGCTTCTTCTTTTGTTTGGCAGCCATCTTGGGGTCAATGGCAGGACGCCCAAGAGCCTTGCGCTTCTCAGCCTCATTGTGTGCTTGAACACATTTCTGCGCGAAGTACTTCATGTGCTCTCTTGAACCTTTTGTTTCTTCACGCTTCTTGTGAAACTCTTCCTTGAGGTCATGCAGCATCTTCTTGAAAATCTGAACATCTGCCACGCTGAGCTTGGCCATGTTCTTCTCGAAGTGAGCCTTTTCATAACCAATTTTGTTCTTGAGCTCGACTATTTTCTGAGCCAAGGCCAACTCATTAGCAATGGCTCCGTGGAATGTGACACTGATGTCCACAGGAAGCTGAAGATCATCAATACTGATAGTCTGGTCATCAAACCACTCGTCGATGAAGTTGTTTAGAATGTCCACATCAAAGAGGGGCAGATCGTTGAAGATCTCCGCCACTTGCTTGCTCGTGATCAGTTATTCAAGGGCATCATCACCAAGATCTTCATCGCTGGACAGATCAATGGTTCCATCTTCTTTCCGTAGAATGGCAGCTGGAGTAAGTTCATGCCCAGAAATCTTCATGGGCTTCTTCTTCTTCTTGGACTTCTCGGTCTTCTTGGAGACACGAGATAAGTCTTCAGATTGCACACTGGCTTCAGGAGGTGCAGTGGCCAATGGCTTCACAACGGAAGCTCTTGGTGCGGCAGAGGGCTTCGAAGCCTTTGTCTTCTTCATTTTTTGAGACTTTGGTGGTGCTGGCGCTTCTTCAGAGTCAGCGTCGTCAGCAGATTGATCCACTGTGGCCCTCTGAGCAGCGATATGAGAGAGGAGGCCATAAAAGTTGTCGAAGGGGTCGATGACATTGGGATTGGCATCGTGTGTGCCATCAGCCCTTGGAGCAGACGGCCCAGGGTTGAAGTTGAGGCCCAGATCCTTCTTGTTCTTCACAGCAGAATCTCTTGCAAACTGATAATTGCGCTTGAAGAGATTGTCTTCACGACACCATAACATAGATGATGGGTCGGCATTCTCTGGCTTCGGTCCTCGGACCATGCATGGGTAGAAGCCCTAAGCAATGGCTTCAGACTTGGTCTTGGGCTGAAGATTTCTGTATAGAATATCTCCCCATGGGCGCTTGATTGCATTCTTCTCTGCGTATTCAGGGGTCACAAATCTGTATTTGAACCACTCCTCTGCCCAATATCTTCGAATCCATTGGAGTCGAGTCTTGCGCTGGCCATGGCTCTCTTCAGGGTTTGTCTTGTACATTTTAAACAGATCTGGAGGCAGATCCTTAGCTGTATCTCCAGGGCGCTGCCTGCCGCCCTTTCTAGCTGACTTGTCAGTTGCCATAATATTCGGACTGAATGGCTTCAATACAGTGAATGGCTTCCTTTTGCTGGTCAGACAGGAACTGGCTTCTGGTGAGTGAATATGACGCTGTAGGAACTCTGCAAACTGAATGCAAACTATGAGAACCAAGGGATTCTCCCACGGACATGTACCTGTGATAGCATTAGAGATGCGAGGGAAGGGGAAGAGGTTATATGCATTCTCAGAAGATTTTGAAGATAAATCAGTTTGAAGACATTGACCTCATAGCGTGAAGAAATTCACTTATTTGATGAGAGTTGGTTCCATATTTGTACGAATCCATGAATGAGTACAAGTGAGGAATCTAACTAGTTGTGAAGCATAAGTGAATATTCTTAGCAAGATATGAGATGCATAAGAAGACAGATCCAGATTTGGGAGTTAAGAAACCACTTTTGGGTGAAGTGGATGGATCTGATGGATCAAAAAGGCAGTAAAAAGTAAGTTTTAATTACCGCACGACGAACTGCTAGACGAGGTTGAGAGGGAGGCCGAGCAGTTCAATCTCCCGCGCCGTAACTCGGCGGCGGAAGACACCTACGGCGGTGGCGGAGAGGACGAGGTCCGCGGCCAGCGTGAGGATGGCGTCGAAGAAGTCACGGCAGCTAAGCGCTTTGTCTCCGGCATCGACGCGAGCTAGCGGAGGCGCTAGGGTTTGTGCGAGGTGGCGAGGTGGAAGAAGAGATAATGACCGCGGAGAGTTGTGTATATATAAGGAAAGGGACAGCACAGCGTAATTACGTAGGTGCCCCTGGCGGTTCACATCTGAAGGACACGTGGCATGCATGCAACACGTTGGAAGTTGTTCCATGTTCCCACGCACGCGTGGATTGTCGGGTGGTCGTTCCAGCTTCTCCGGGTTTCAGGCAATAAGGATACAACATTAATACAGATTTAACTTTTGTCTCTATGTCTTCTGTTGACAAGGACTCAGAGAAGACAATTGACAGTTTCAATAGAATGCATATGACTTGGATAGATAGAATCTGAGGTAGAAGCATAGAAGGGGTTAGGGTCCGATCACATTCACTTAGATCAAAAAGATTCAAACATGAAGACATAGCTATAAGTGAATGTTGTAGAGGACAGAACACAAATATATGTATATATCAGTATAAGACCAAATCAACATCGTGAAGATAAACATGAAGTCAAATCAATGTCGAAGATAAATCAAATGTGAAGACTTTGACGCCAATTGAAACACTTCAAACAAGAATTTGGTGGTGGCGTTACCCACCGTATAGGAAGTATTAGACCCAGACACGGCGCACAATTATCGTGGCGCTCCGAAGTCAAATTCCACATTAATGTATTCACACTTAGAGAGTATGTCTTCATTGATTGAAGATATACTTTACTTTGTGTGTTGCACATCTAAGTCATCAACATGCATAAGCGTTAGGATGTGTGTCCAATCACATGACATTTGAGGATTCCAAGATATTTAGCTCACACCGCAACTTGCAAAACCTTTTCTCATCCAAGGGCTTTGTGAAGACATCTGCCAATTGCTCTTCAGTGTTGACGTGAATGATATCAATATCTTCCTTCATGACATGATCTCTAAGAAAGTGATGACGGATCTGAATGTGCTTTGTCTTCGAGTGCTGAACTGGGTTGTTGGCAATCTTGATGGCGCTTTCATTGTCGAAGTAGAGTGGCACTTTCTTCAGATGGATGCCATAGTCCTTGAGAGTTTGCTTCATCCATAGAAGCTGAGCGCAGCAAGATCCAGCAGCAATGTATTCAGATTCAGCAGTGGAGAGAGATACACAGTTCCACTTCTTTGAAGACCAATAGACAAGAGATCGTCAAAGAAAATGACATGTGCCTGATGTGGACTTACGATCAACCTTGTCACTAGCATAATCAGCATCCGAGAATCCAAATAGATCAAACTCTGAGCCCTTTGGATACCATAATCCTAGTGTTGGGGTGTAAGCCAAATATCGAAGAATTCGCTTCACAGCTAAGTGATGCGATTCCTTTGGTGCCGCTTGGAATCGGGCACACATGCAAACGCTAAGCATGATATTTGGCCTAGATGCACATAAATAGAGTAAGGAACCAACCATGGAGCGGTATACCTTTTGATCGAACTCTTTACCATTGTCGTCGGGACCCAATTGACCTTTGGTTGGCATTGGCGTCGTGTATCCTTTGCAGTCTTGCATTCCAAACTTCTTCAGGCAATCTTTGAGGTATTTCTCTTGAGATATGAAGATGTCGTTGCTCTGCTGATGGATTTGAAGACCGAGGAAGAACTTCAGCTCACCCATCATGGACATCTGATATTGCTCTTGCATCATGTGCCCAAACTCATCACTGTATCTTTTGTCAGTGCAGCCGAAGATAATGTCATCCACATAGATCTGGTACACAAACAGTTCACCATCGTATGTCTTCATGAAGAGAGTGGGATCCAGGGAACCAAGTTTGAAGCCTTTGCTCTTTAAGAAGTCTTTGAGTGTGTCATACCAAGCACGAGGGGCTTGTTTGAGGCCATACAATGCCTTATTTGGCTTGTATACCATGTCAGGATGTTTTGGATCTTCAAAGCCAGGAGGTTGTGCAACATACACTTCTTCTTCAATATTCCCATTGAGAAAAGCACTCTTCACATCCATTTGGTATAGGAGGATGTTGTGATGGTTGGCATAGGCTAATAGTATGCGAACGGCTTCAAGCCTAGCCGCCGGGGCAAATGTTTCATCGAAGTCAATCCCTTTAATTTGAGTGTATCCTTGAGCAACGAGACGAGCCTTGTTTCTGACAACTTGACCATGCTCATCTTGTTTGTTGCGATAGATCCATTTTGTGCCAATGATATTGTGCTTGCGAGGGTCAGGACGCTTAACCAATTCCCACACATTGTTCATCTCGAACTGTTGAAGCTCTTCTTGCATAGCTTGAATCCATTCAGGTTCCATGAAGGCTTCAGCAACTTTCTTGGGTTCAGATATAGAGACAAATGCAAAGTGTCCACAGAAATTTGCCAGCTGTGTTGCTCTTGAACGAGTGAGTGGACCAGGTGCATTGATGTTATCAATTGTCTTCTCAATCTGTACTTCATTTGCAACACAAGGATGAACCGGACGAAGATTTTGCCCTTGCTGATCATTGTCTTCATCTTCAGCATTGGCTTCAGGCTGAGCAGTGTCCTCAGGTGGATTAGGTGCAGAAATGATAAGCTCCTCTTCAGCCTGTGCCTCTGAAGGTATGATTCCTCCAGTACCCATAAGCTTGATTGATTCACTAGGAGGGACTTCATCTAGCACATTTGGCAGGTGCTCTCTTTGCGAGCCGTTAGTCTCATCGAACGACACATCCACAGTTTCAACCACTTTATAGTGAAAGAGGTTGAAGACTCTGTAGGAGTGCGAATCCTTTCCGTAACCAAGCAGAAAACCTTCATGTGGTTTCGGTGCAAATTTTGAAGTGTGATGTGGATCCTTGATCCAGTACCTTGCACCAAATACTCTGAAGTAACTGACGTTTGGCTTCTTACCAGTCAGCAGCTCATAGGTTGTCTTCTTAGAAGCTTATGAAGATAAACATGGTTGATGACGTGGCATGTAGTATCAATGGCTTCAGGCCAGGACTTTCTTGGAGTCTTGTACTCATCAAGCATCGTCCGAGCCATCTCAATGAGTGTTCTGTTCTTGCGTTCCACGATGCCATTCTGCTGAGGTGTGTATGGAGGAGAGAACTCATGAGTGATGCCCAATGTATCAAGATAAGTGTCGAGGCTAGTGTTCTTGAACTCTGTGCCGTTGTCACTTCTGATGTGCTTGATCTTGATGCCATAGTTCGTCATGGCACGATTGGCAAACCGTCTGAAGACATCCTGCACTTCATTCTTGTAGAGGATTATATGCACCCATGTATATCTTGAATAGTAATCAACAATGACGATGCCATAGAGACAAGCAGTGGTAGTAAGAGTAGAGTAGTGAGTAGGGCCAAATAGGTCTATGTGTAGCAGCTCGAAGGGACGAGATGTCGTCATGATTGTCTTCGAGGGATGCTTGGCCCTAGTCATCTTTCTAGCTTCGCAGGCACCACACAGATGATCCTTCTTGAACTTGATGCCCTCGATGCCTATGACGTGTTTCTTCTTCGCGAGTGTGTACAAGTTCCTCATGCCAGCATGCCCTAGCCTCCGATGCCAGAGCCAGCACTCTGAAGCTTTTGCTAGAAGACATACGACCAACTGTGGTCCTGCTGAGAAATCTACCATATACAGATCATCTTTCCGATACCCTTCAAAGACCAGAGACTTGTCAGATTCCATTAGAACAAGGCAATGATATTTTCCAGATATCACAATCATGTTCAAATCACAAAGCATTGAAACAGACATTAAGTTGAAACCAAGGGATTCAACAAACATCACTTTATCCATGTGCTGATCCTTTGAGATTGCAACTCTACCTAGACCCAATACCTTGCTTTTACCAGTGTCAGCAAATGTGATGTGACTCTTGTCAGATGGACGTAAGGTTGAGTCTATGAGAAGACTTCGATCACCAATCATGTGGTTAGTGCATCCACTGTCCATAATCCACTCAGAAGCCTTTGGTATCGTACCCTACAGTGCAGTTAGGGGGATAGGCTTCACCAAGGGAGATGTGAAGCATAAACATTTGACGAAGAAGCATATTATCAAAGTTCAGATCCTGGTTAGGGCAGATAGGATGATTGTCAAGGAATCCAGGAACAAAATACATAGTAAGACCATTTGGGCATTTTATCTTGCGCCCCACAAGATGTTTTAGGTCCCCAGCAATAGCATCAGACGCCTTTGATTTCCGGCCGGAGACCTTTCCCTGCAAAAGAGAGTTAAGTTTTCTTAACCTCCCACATCTTCAGGGGTGGCTTAGAAGCAATGAGTCTAAGTGCAGCATCTGAGAACTTCGGCTTTGAAGCTCTAGCAAATAGCCTTGTAGGAGGAGAATAATACTCATAAGAATAAGCAGAATAGTTCTTGGTCTTATGAACATAGCAGTTTGAAGAAACACGCTCATATTCAAAAGTCTGAGTATGGTTTCCCTGCAAAACGTTGGCGTTAGGGTGACCCTGGTGAGTCCTCTGTCTGTATGAAGCCTTTGGACCATATGAAGCCTTTGGTCTGGGGTTTGTCTTCTTCCCAGGTGGTGTCATGATGACATTCACAGGAAGATTCTCAAGACAACTTTTGGGTACCCAGATCTTCTTCATAGATGGTCCATTCCTGCAGTTAGTACCAATATACCTGGCAAACACTTCACCATTCTGATTCTTAAAAAGTTTGTAGTTTGCATCAAAGGATTCATCAATGATAATCGGGTTAGCACAAGTGAAGCCAGATAAGGTGGATGGATCCACTGAAGGTCCCTTTGCAGCAACCCATGTGGTTTTGGGGTACTGCTCAGGCTTCCAGTAAGAACCATCAACATTCATTTTCCTCTCGAACCCAACACCCTCTTTCCTATGGTTTCGGTTCAAAATCTGCTTCTTGAGGACATCACATAGTGTCTGATGCCCTTTGAGACTTTTGTACATCCCTGTCTCAAGCAATGTCATCAACCTGGCATTCTCATCAGCAATAGTAGTGGTATCCTCAAAAGAGGGGTTAGTTACCACATCAGCAGTTGAAGATATTGCAACAGTAGCAGCAGTAGAACATTCAGCAATAGAGACAGTGTTATCACGCTCAAGACATTTTAGACATGGTAATTCAAGTCCTTCCTGAGCGGAACTGATCTGTTGAGCGCGAAGTGACTCGTTTTCTTTTTGAAGATCTTCATGAGCCGCTCTCAAGTTCTCAAGTTCTTGCTTCCTTTGAAGATAATCATAGGAGAGCTTTTCATTAGTAGTTGAGAGCGCTTCATGACGACTTTCAAGTTCCTCGTACTTAACATGAAGATTTTTGATGTCTTCAATTAAGGACTGAGATCGGGTCATTTCCACGTCCAACAGGTCATCGCTTTTGTCTAGCAATTTTTGAATATGTTCCATAGCTTTCTGTTGCTGAGTTGCAATTTTAGCAAGTGTTTTGTAGCTAGGTTTGGATTCACAATCAGAGTCATCTTCAATTGATGTTTGAAAGTAAGCAGTGCGTGAGTTTACCTTGGCACCACATGCCATGAAGCAGTAGGTGGGAGCAGAGTCATCCTCATCATTAGCATCAGTGTTGGTGATGAGGCCATTGTCTTCAGTGTTGAAGATGGACTTGGCGACATACGCTGAAGCTAGAGCCAGGTTTTCCACGCCTGAATCGGACTCCTCCTCAGACTCCACCTCCGCCTCCTCAAAAGCAGACTCCTCCTCTGAATCCATCTCCTTGCGAACAAATGCACGAGCCTTGCTTGATGAGCTCTTCTTGTGTGATGAAGACTTCGACGAAGACTTGGAAGAAGACTTTGAGGATTTCTTCTTCTTCTTGTCATTAGAATGATATTCCTTGCTCTTCTTCTTGTTGTTGTTCTCATTGTCCCACTGTGGACACTCAGAGATGTAGTGACCATGTTTCTTGCACTTGTGGCATGTTCTCTTCTTGTGGTCATGAGTAGAGGCTTCATCATTTCTCAAGCTGGATCTTGAAGACTTTCCGAAGCCTTTCTTCTTAGTGAATTTCTGGAACTTCTTCACAAGCATAGCAAGCTCCTTTCCAATGTCTCCAGGATCCCCAGAACTGCAGTCAGATTCTTCTTCAGATGAGGAAACAACCTTTTCCTTCAAAGCGCGAGTTCGGCCATAGTTGGGACCATAGATATCTCTTTTCTCAGATAACTGGAACTCATGTGTGTTGAGCCTCTCAAGTATGTCATACGGATCGAGAGTCTTGAAGTCAGGGCATTCTTGAATCATCAGGGCCAGGGTGTCAAATGAGCTGTCGAGCGATCTCAAGAGTGTCTTGACAATTTCATGCTTGGTGATCTCAGTGGCGCCGAGTGCATGAAGCTCATTTGTGATATCAGTGAGGCGGTCAAATGTGAGCTGGACATTCTCATTGTCATTTCTCTTAAAGCAGTTGAAGGGGTTGCCAAGAACAATGATCCTTGAGTTTCTCTGGGTTGAGACGGCTTCGTTGACCTTGGAGAGCCAGTCCCAGACTAGCTTCACAGTTTCCAGAGCACTCACACGACCATATTGTCCTTTGGTCAGATGACCACAGGTGATGTTCTTGGCAGTCGAGTCCAGTTGAATGAATCTCTTGACATCAGCAGGGGTGACACCTTCACCGGCCTTGGGAACGTCGTTCTTGACAACATACTAGAGGTCGACATCAATGGCTTCAAGATGCATGCGCATCTTATTCTTCCAGTAGGGGTAACCAGTGCCATCGAAGATAGGGCACGCAGCGGAGACTTTGATTATCCCTGCAGTCGACATAGCTAAAACTGCAGGTGGTTAAACCAAATCACACAGAACAAGGGAGCACCTTGCTCTGATACCAATTGAAAGTGCTAGTTATCGACTAGAGGGGGGTGAATAGGCGATTTTTATGAAAGTCTTCAAAACACGGGGGCTTTGAAGACAAACACTACAAATGACCCTATGGATATGCAGCGGAAGGCAGACTACACTAGACAAGCCATAGTCAAGTAAGTAATGAAGTGAAAGCACGAAGACTATTAGCAGCTAGATAGTATGGATCAGGATGGAAGATAGTATGAAGCCAAACAACAACAGTCTTCACACAGTGAAGCCAATCAGATCAAGCAAGCAAGCAATGACTTCACGAAGGCATACTGTAAGTAAGGAGAGGTAAAGGATAGAACCAGTTGCTTGGTGAGGACAAGGATTTGTTGGACCAGTTCCAGTTGCTGTGACAATTGTACGTATGGTTAGGGAGGCTGAGATTGAACTCAGAAGACCGCGTCTTCACCTTATTCCCCTTGAGCTAAGAACACATAGTCCTCGCCCAATCACTCTGGTAAGTCTCCAAGGTAGACTTCCAAACCTTCATAGACTTCGTTCACCGGCAATCCACAATGACTCTTGGATGCTCAGAACGTGATGCCTAACCGGCTGGAGGATTCACAGTCCTCAAGTGTAACAAGTCTTCAGGTCACGTGGACAGAAAGACTTCAGTGATGCCTAACACTCTTTGGCTCTGGGTGTTTTGGGCTTTGTCCTCGCAAGGATCTCTCTCTCTCTCAAATGCTTCGGAGGTGGGTTGCTCTCAAATGACAAAAGCCGTGCATTAACTCTGAGCAGCCACCAATTTATGGTGTAGGGGGTGGGCTATTTATAGCCAGGAGGCAACCCGACCTGATTTGTCCAAAATGACCCTGGGTCACTAAGGAACTGACACGTGTCCAACGGTCAGATTTCAAACACACGCGACAGCTTGACTTGGGCTACAAGTAAAGCTGACTCATCCAGCTCTGGATAAGATTTGCTCTCATTGTCTTCCCTCGAAGACATAGGATTTGGTTGAGCATCACTTCATTCACTCTCACTTTGTTCACTTGGACCCCACTTAACAGTACGGTGGTTCCTATGACTCAACAAAGAAGAAAAGGAAACTACGAAACAACTATGTCTTCGCACTCCAAAGTCTTCATGTGAATGTCTTCTCAAGTCATAATCTTCGTTGTGAATATCTTCACAGACCACCATTGTCTTCAATGTCTTCACACATTTTTAGGGGTCATCTCTGGTAGGTAAACCAAATCAATGTGGGACTACTACCTGTGTTATCCTGCAATTCTCACAAACACATTAGTCCCTTGATACGTCTCCAACGTATCTATAATTTTTGATTGCTCCATGCTATATTATATTCTGTTTTGGACATTATTGGGCTTTATTATACACTTTTATATTATTTTCGGGACTAACCTATTAACCGGAGGCCCAGCCCAGAATTGCTGTTTTTTTGCCTATTTCAGAGTTTCGCACAAAAAGAATATCAAACGGAGTCCAAATGGTATGAAACCTTCGGGGACGTGATTTTCGGAACGAACGTAATCCAGAGGACTTGGACCCTACGTTAAGAAAGCTACCAGGAAGGCACGAGGCAGGGGGCGCGCCTACCCCCCTGGGCGTGCCCTCCACCCTCGTGGGCCCCACGTTGCTCCACCGACGTACTTCTTCCTCCTATATATACCTACGTACCCCCAAACTACCAGATACGGAGCCAAAAACCTAATTCCACCGCCGCAACCTTCTGTACCCATGAGATCCCATCTTGGGGCCTTTTCCGGAGCTCCGTCGGAGGGGGCATCGATCACGGAGGGCTTCTACATCAACACCATAGCCTCTCCGATGATGTGTGGAGTAATAGTAGTAGATGCCGGCAGGAGTCGGTCTACTAGTCTCGGACGTGATGCCTATATACATGACCATACCTAGATATTCTCATAACTATGCTCAATTCTGTCAATTGCTCAACAGTAATTTGTTCACCCACCGTAATACTTATGCTCTTGAGAGAAGCCACTAGTGAAACCTATGGCCCCCGGGTCTATTTTCCATCATATTAATCTCCCAACAACAAGATATTTCTGGCGCCGTTTTTATTTTACTTTCTTTACTTTGCATCTTTATCATAAAAATACCAAAAATATTATCTTATCATATCTATCAGATCTCACTCTCGTAAGTGACCGTGTAGGGATTGATAACCCCTTATCGCGTTGGTTGCGAGGATTTATTTGTTTGTGTAGGTGCAAGGGACTCGTGCGTGGCCTCCTACTGGATTGATACCTTGGTTCTCAAAAACTGTGGGAAATACTTACGCTACTTTGCTGCATCACCCTTTCCTCTTCAAGGGAAAACCAACGCAGTGCTCAAGAGGTAGCAAGAAGGATTTCTGGCACCGTTGCCGGGGAGTCTACGCAAAAGTCAACATACCAAGTACCCATCACAAACCCTTATCTCCCGCATTACATTATTTGTCATTTGCCTCTCGTTTTCCTCTCCACCACTTCACCCTTGCCGTTTTATTCGCCCCCTCTTTTCCGTTTGCCTCTTTTTGCCCGTCTCTTGTTTGCTCGTGTGTTGGATTGCTTGCTTGTCACGATGGCTGTACCTAGATTTGGAGATCTTCACCTTAAAAGGTTGGAAGAGATCGAAAGCAACGCAGGAGTTTTATGGTTTTACAATTTGAGCACAATAATTTCTTTAGAAATGAGCTTAAAGAACAAAAAAGCTTTATGAGTTATATGAATAAAGAGCTTGATGATATGTCTAAAGAATTTGATGGTTTGAAATCTCAGACTGCTTGCCTCGAGAAATTGATAGCTGAAATTTCGGATAAGCAGGCCACCCTAGTTAATAGGATGGCCGCTAAACCGAAGAAGTTCTATGAAAATAAAGATGAAGATCTAAAAGTTATTGATGTGTCCCCTATTAAATATTTGTTTTGCAATATGAATTTTGATAATGATGGGACCGAATATGATCCACCTTTACCTATAAGGCGTTCCAAAAATTCTGAGTTTTTAGATCTTGATGCTAAAATTGATAAAAGTGGGATTGAAGAGATCAAAAATCTAGATATTAATGAACCCACTATTTTGGATTTCAAGGAATTTAATTATGATAATTGATCTTTGATAGATTGTATTTCCTTGTTGCAATCCGTGCTAAATTCTCCACATGCTTATAGCCAAATTAAAGCTTTTACTAAACATATCGTTGATGCTTTGATGCAATCTTATGAAGAAAAACTTGAGTTGGAAGTTTCTATCCCTAGAAAACTTTATTATGAGTGGGAACCTACTATTAAAATTAAAATTAAAGATCATGAATGCTATGCTTTGTGTGATTTGGGTGCTAGTGTTTCCATGATTCCAAAGACTTTGTGTGATTTATTAGGTTTCCGTGAACTTGATGATTGCTCTTTAAACTTGCACCTTGCGGATTACACTATTAAGAAACCTATGGAAAGAATTAATGATGTTCTTATTGTTGCAAATAGGAACTATGTGCCCGTAGATTTTATTGTTCTTGATATAGATTGCAATCCTTCAGGTCCTATTATTCTTGGTAGACCTTTCCTTAGAACGATTGGTGCAATTATTGATATGAAGGAAGGGAATATTAGATTCCAATTTCCGTTAAGGAAAGGCATGGAACACTTCCCTAGAAATAAAATAAAATTACCTTATGAATCTATTATGAGAGCCACTTATGGATTGCCTACCAAAGATGGCAATACCTAGATCTATCCTTGCTATTATGCCTAGCTAGGGGCGTTGAACGACAACGCTTGTTGGGAGGCAACCCAATTTTATTTTTATTTTTTTGCCTTTTGCTTCTGTTTAGGAATAAATATTTGATCTAGGCTCTGGTTAGATGTGTTTTTATGTTTTAATTAGTGTTTGTGCCAAGTTAAACCTATAGGATTTTCTTGGATGATAGTTATTTGATCTTGCTGAAAATTCCAGAAACTTTCTGTTCACGAAAATAATTGTTAAAAATCACCAGAACGTGATAAATATTGATTCCAATTGCTGATGATCAATAAACAAATTTTCTAGGTCGTACTATTTTGGCTGAATTTTTGGAGTTCCAGAAGTTTGCGTTAGTTACAGATTACTACAAACTGTTCTGTTTTTGACAGATTCTGTTTTTCGTGTGTTGTTTGCTTATTTTGATGAATCTAGGGCTAGTAAAATAGTTTATAAACCATAGAGAAGTTGGAATACTGTAGTTTTAACACCAATATAAATAAAGACTGAGTTTATTACAGTACCTTGAAGTGGTCTTTTGTTTTCTTTCGCTAATGGAGCTCACGAGATTTTCTGTTGAGTTTTGTGTTGTGAAGTTTTCAAGTTTTGGGTGAAAGATTTGATGGATTATGGAACAAGGAGTGGCAAGAGCCTAAGCTTGGGGATACCCATGGCACCCCAAGATAATCTAAGGACACCTAAAAGCCAAAGCTTGGGGATGCCCCGGAAGGCATCCCCTCTTTCGTCTACTTCCATCGGTAACTTTACTTGGAGCTATATTTTTATTCACCACATGATATGTGTTTTGCTTGGAGCGTCTTGTATGATTTGAGTATTTGCTTTTTAGTTTACCACAATCATCCTTTCTGTACACACCTTTGAGAGAGTCACACTTGATTCGGAAATTATTAGAATACTCTATGTGCTTCACTTATATCTTTTGAGTTATATAGTTTTTACTCTAGTGCTTCACTTATATCTTTTAGAGCACGGTGGTGGATTTGTTTTATAGAAACTATTGGTCTCTCATGCTTCACTTATATTATTTTGAGGGTCCTACAAAACAGCATGGTAGTTTGCTTTAATTGTAATAGGCATCCAATTATAATTTTTTTTCTTATGAGTGTGTTGAATACTATGAGAAGTTAGATGCTTGATAATTGTTTTGAGATATAGAGATGGTGATATTAGAGTCATGCTAGTTGAGTAGTTTTGAATTTGAGAAATACTTGTGTTAAAGTTTGTGATTCCCGTAGCATGCACGTATGGTGAACCATTATGTGATGAAGTCGGAGCATGATTTATTTATTGATTGTCTTCCTTATGAGTGGCGGTCGGGGACGAGCGATGGTCTTTTCCTACAAATCTATCCCCCTAGGAGCATGCGCGTAATACTTTGCTTTGATAACTTGTAGATTTTTGCAATAAGTATATGAGTTCTTTAAGACTAATGTTGAGTCCATGGATTATACACACTTTTCTTCCTTCCACCATTGCTAGCCTCTCGAATACCGCACACTTTTCGCCGGTATCATACATCCACCATATACCTTCCTCAAAATAGCCACCATACCTACCTATCATGGCATTTCCATAGCCATTCCGAGATATATTGCCATGCAACTTTCCACCGTTCAGTTTATTATGACACGCTCCATCATTGCCATATTGCTTTGCATGATCATGTAGTTGACATTGTATTTGTGGCAAAGCCACCATTCATAATTCTTTCATACATGCCACTCTTGATTCATTGCATATCCTGGTACACCGCCGAAGGCATCCACATAGAGTCATATTTTGTTCTAAGTATTGAGTTGTAATTCATGAGTTGTAAGTAAATAAAAGTGTGATGATCATCATTATTAGAGCATTGTCCCAAGTGAGGAAAGGATGATGGAGACTATGATTCCCCCACAAGTCGGGATGAGACTCCGGACTAAATAAAAAAAAAGAGGCCATAAAAAAGAGGAGAAAAGGCCCAAATAAAAAAATGATGAGAGAAAAAGAGAGAAGGGACAATGTTACTATCCTTTTACCACACTTGTGCTTCAAAGTAGCACCGTGATCTTCATAATAGAGAGTCTCTCATTTTGTCACTTTCATATACTAGTGGGAATTTTTCATTACAGAACTTGGCTTGTATATTCCAATGACGGGCTTCCTCAAAATGCCCTAGGTCTTCGTGAGCAAGCGAGTTGGATGCACACCCACTTAGTTTCTTTTGTTGAGCTTTCATATACTTATAGCTCTAGTGCATCCGTTGCATGGAAATCCCTACTCACTCACATTGATATGTATTAATGGGCATCTCCATAGCTCGTTGATACGCCTAGTTGATGTGAGACTATCTTCTCCTTTTTGTCTTCTCCACAACCACCATTCTATTCCACATATACTGTTATATCCATGGCTCACGCTCATGTATTGCGTGAAGATTGAAAAAGTTTGAGAACATCAAAAGTATGAAACAATTGCTTGGCTTGTCATCTGGGTTGTGCATGATTTAAATACTTTGTGTGGTGAAGATAGAGCA
Source organism: Triticum aestivum (assembly GCF_018294505.1). NCBI lineage: Eukaryota > Viridiplantae > Streptophyta > Magnoliopsida > Poales > Poaceae > Triticum > Triticum aestivum. Next base: position 368,636,853 of record NC_057799.1, read on the forward strand.
TAGCCAGACTATATGATTTTGTAGGGATAACTTTCTTTGGCCATGTTATTTTGAGAAGACATAATTGCTTAGTTAGTATGCTTGAAATATTATTATTTTTATGTCAATATTAAAATTTTGTCTTGAATCTTTCGGATCTGAACATTCATGCCACAAATAAGAAGATATTACATTGAAATTATGCCAAGTAGCATTCCACATCAAAAATTCTGTTTTTATCATTTACCTACTCGAGGACGAGCAGGAATTAAGCTTGGGGATGCTTGATACGTCTCCAACGTATCTATAATTTTCATTGCTCCATGCTATATTATATTCTGTTTTGGACATTATTGGGCTTTATTATACACTTTTATATTATTTTTGGGACTAACCTATTAACCGGAGGCCCAGCCCAGAATTGCTGTTTTTGCCTATTTCAGAGTTTCGCAGAAAAAGAATATCAAACGGAGTCCAAACGGAATGAAACCTTCGGGGACGTGATTTTCGGAACGAACGTGATCCAGAGGACTTCGACCCTACGTCAAGAAAGCTACCAGGAAGGCACAAGGTAGGGGGCACGCCTACCCCCCTGGGCGCGCCCTCCACCCTCGTGGGCCCCACGTTGCTCCACCGACGTACTTCTTCCTCCTATATATACCTACGTACCCCCAAACTACCAGATACGGAGCCAAAACCTAATTCCACCGCCGCAACCTTCTGTACCAGTGAGATCCCATCTTGGGGCCTTTTTCGGAGCTCCGCCGGAGGGGGCATCGATCATGGAGGGCTTCTACATCAACACCGATCATACCTAGATATTCTCATAACTATGCTCAATTCTGTCAATTGCTCAACAGTAATTTGTTCACCCACCGTAATACTTATGCTCTTGAGAGAAGCCACTAGTGAAACCTATGGCCCCCGGGTCTATTTTCCATCGTATTAATCTCCCGACAACAAGTTATTTCTGGCCCCGTTTTTATTTTACTTTCTTTACTTTGCATCTTTATCATAAAAATACCAAAAATATTATCTTATCATATCTATCAGATCTCACTCTCGTAAGTGACCGTGTAGGGATTGACAACCCCTTATCGCGTTGGTTGCGAGGATTTATTTGTTTGTGTAGGTGCAGGGGACTCGTGCGTGGCCTCCTACTGGATTGATACCTTGGTTCTCAAAAACTGAGGGAAATACTTACGCTACTTTGCTGCATCACCCTTTCCTCTTCAAGGGAAAACCAACGCAGTGCTCAAGAGGTAGCATCCCTCAACCAACTTTGTCGTCAATACTCCAAAACCAACTAGGGGTGGCACTAGATGCACTTACAACTAGCCACAATGGAGAGTAACATACACTAGTAACATACACATATCCCTAGACTATGTTACTACCTTTCATATAGTGGGTAGTCTTATAAGTATGGTAACATGCAAAGCCTCATTTATTAGGTTATAGACTCATATTGCATTGGGACATGTGATGTTACAGTAACTAGCTAAGTTACTCAAACTACCTCTCTCCTCATTAACTCATTGCCACATAAGCAAATTTGTTGAGTTGGACTCAATGTTACTGCTAAAGTTACTCCCACTGTGGCTAGTCCAATGCATAGTATCATAGAGCAATATCATATGTAGTACTTTATTTATTTTCATGCATGACACATAGTAGCATAGCATTTATTATGATATGGTTTCATGATATTATACTTAACCCTCTCTTTCTTCATTTGATTCTATGACAGCTCATCAAAATTGCCTAGTTGGCATGCATGATACTAGCTATGATACCCCCTTACTATCAGCCTAGCAAAGAAGGTGTACAGATCATTTGTGGGTCGCTTTGTGAGTTTTCATCCGTTTGTTCGAGAAGCGGGGAGAAGTTTCAAACATTTCGGCCGCGAGGTGCGGCCACTAGCGTAGGCCTAGTTGGTATTTTAATTACAAGAAATTTAGATGGAGTTTGGACATCATCAAAATTGATGTGTGTGCCCGTGGCGTGCTCTCACGACCCTGTGGATTTTTTTTGTAAAGTTTGGCACAAGTTTTGATGACCGCTCCTTCCAAACCGGAGCATCTCACATGAAGGATCATGTTTTCCAAAAGGAGACGTGTCAATTCAAACTCCTGTGGCCGCTGACTTCATCATTTGGCCTCATAAAATTTCGACGGTACGCAATCACCATTATACCACGGGTTTGATTTTCTGGCGCATTTCAGGTCTCGTTAGCTATATTTAAGACATTTTTTGAGATTAATGTGCATTTTGTGCATAAAAATAAAATTACAACCGGATCTGCACGTGCTGTCGAAAGGGATGAGGATCGCCATTCAATCTGGGAGCATCCAACGGTGCAGACGTATGATCCGTGGGGTTTGGGTTCTGGCCAATCAGAAAGCACGACTCAGATCATGGGCGGGGTTTGGTCGGCACACGACTTTCATCAACGAACTGTGTGCTATTCGCAAACCAGATTGCATATTTTTGTTCACACATACTGTAGTGAGATCAATTGAGTGTGATACCTCTATGATATAATAATAATAACAACAAAAAACAGTTCATATTCATTGCCTGAGCTGACAGCATATCAAGGTCAACATATTAACGGTTCTTACATCAACAGAAAACCAAGCATAACTCACAAATTCAGTACACACGACAGTTCTAAATTGAACGAATTAAGTTGCAGGGTAGGCATAAAGACCAGTCTTATGGCTTAATTCCCATGTACATGGGGGAACTGGGATCGTTACGTTGACCCCGAATGAACTTGGGTTTTATGATGATTTTACGCTTCTCTATTACACGGGTGCGTGATCCCTTGGCTGGCAACTCATCAAATTCATCGTACTCGTCCTCATCGGCAACATCGTCGACACCCAGTACCCTTATCTTCCCATGCATCACTAAATGACAGTTCTTATGCAAGGGGTCTTCCACAAAGAAAATATGGGTAGCATCGCTGGCAAGAATGAATGGGTCAGCGTGATATGCCATCGTTGTCCTATTAACACAGGTCTTCTTGTACTCATCAATACTTACCTGACCAAGAGGGATCCATGCTCACCTGAATAATGCCACCTTAACTTTCACATAGCCAAGCTCCCAAATCTCTTTGATGGTTCCATAATATACCCTTTTACCAGCTTCATTTACAATCATGCATTCTATTTGAACACAACTGTTCTGATATGAGGTCTTCTGATCACGTTCCTCAGTGTAAAACGTGTATCCATTTATGTCATATGCTTGGTATGTCAACGCCGTATGTGATGGCTTTTGTGCCAACCACGTAGCAATGTCATCGATGGATCCTTGTGCCAAACGATTCTTCAGCCATTCGGCGTAGTTCTTAGTGTGCTCCTTCATCTCCACATCTGATGAAGGCACCATTGGTAAGAAGCTTTGGCATATCTCCGCCAAGTGTTCTTCGGCATAAGCGCTGAGAACTGGGTTGTTAAGCAGTACCGTCAAATGGGCTTTCTCTGCCAAATCTCCGGGTGCAGCCATTTGCGTGCCAGCAAGTACCGGCTTACCTTTCAGCCTTCCCTCATGGCGAGAGAGGGGCAAACCTATAGGTCTTTGTTTCATGTATTTGGTGCAAAACTCAACCACCTCCTCCGAGGTATAACCTTGTAGGATGCTTGCCTCTGGATGGTTTCGGTTCCGACAAAAGCGCTTCAGTATTCACATGAACCGCTCGAAGGGATACATGTTGCGAAGAAACACAAGACCACAATACTTTATCTCAACGACAAGGTGCACAGTGAGATGGACCATGACATCAAAGAATGACGGTGGCAAACATATATAGGTTGGACAATATTCTTGCAATATCATCTTGCATATGATCCAACTCTTCAAGATCTACAACTTTCTGCCAGGTTGAAGAAATCAGAGAGGTCAATGAGTGTGTTTCTTATATCTTTGTCCATCAGATTCCTGATGGCCACCGGGAGGATTTGTGTCAACATTACGTGGCAATCATGTGACTTCATGTGTCCCAACTTCATTTTACCTGAGCTCACATCCACGACTTCTGATGTTTGCGTAGTAGGAAGAGGGTGTCTTAACTGACAACAAATAGGTGAAGAATTGTGTTGCTTCTTTTGTACTGAAATTGTAACTCTGGCGAGCTTTGATGAATTTGTCATCATCTTCTGCTTCACTCTTGCGTTTTGGTTGATCAACAAGCATATCGAGCCGTGAACCGTCACCATCCTTTCTTTTACCTTTAATCTTGAGCAGAGTACCAAGGATGCTTTCACATACGTTCTTCTCTACGTGCATGACATCAATGCAGTGACGTACATGCAAAATCTCCCAGTAAGGTAATTTCCAGAACACCGATTTCTTCTTAAACACTTCACCCTTGGGTGTTTGTTTCACCGTCAAAGGGTGGTTCTTGCCAAGCACAACATTATTTTTTTAGCCATGTTGTGGACCACCTCCCCTTCATAGGGTCTTGGGCCCACACCTGCCTCTGCCGTACTGTAACATCCCAAAATTCTAAATTTTGGAATGTTATAATAAACAGATAGATTTGGATTGATTGTTTGATTGATTGACTGAAAGTGAGTGAATTCGAAATCTTTTGAAAGTTAAATGAGAGGGAATAAAAGGACTTTCCCAAACTTTCATTTTGCTTTTATGATCTCCATGGATTCAAATTCTTTTCATCACAAAACCCTGGAGAGAAGATGACATGACTTCTTCCATTTATTTAAATGACAAGGGGTGTTGAAAATATTTGAATTTCATTTGAAAATATTTCCATTTCAGAAACTTTATGCAACTCAATGATTTTCACGAGAGAAGATAAAATGACTTCTTCAAAACATATGAAATATGAGTTGGGAGTTTCAAAGGATTAAATTCAAAGTCCCATTGATATTATTTTTCAATATTGGAGTTATTTGAGTTTTATTCAAATTATTTTTCTCCAAAATAAAAATATACAGAAAATAGGGTAACATGATTCCCTACATCAGAAAATTGGAGAGAAATAAATTTGAAATCATTTTGGTATTTTTAAAATTATTTTTATTGGATTTTATTAAGGCAGTAGCACTGTTTGATTTATTTAAATTTGTGTGGATTTTATTTGACTTTACAAAAATGTTCATGTTGTAGAAAATCTTTTTCTGAAAATTTTGATATAGTATATGCCTATATAATATTTTTTTATTTCCTTTGTTTTATTTATTTTGTTTGTCTATGTTTTAAAAAAAAAGGGAACTTTCCCCCGTGGACCGAACTGGGCCGGCCCAGCTCCCAGCCAAGCCACGGCCCAGCCAGCCCACCGCCTCGTCTTCCAGGTTGGGACGGAGTCCCGAGCGAGCACGCGTCGCCGCCGCCGTGCCCGACCCGGCCTCGCCCGCGCTTGGCCCCTCCTCCACGCCACCGCCTTCCCCCTCCTCCTATAAATCCCGCAGCCCCGACCCCCTCTCCACTCCTCCCGTTTTCGCTGCCGCCGCTGCACACAACTGCCGCCGCCCGACAAGATCCGCCGCCGCCGCCTCCTCACCTCCCGCGCTGCAGCCGTCGCCTCACGCCTAGCTCGCGCCCCTCCGCCGCCTCGCCGCGCGCTCGCCTCCGCGCCGCGCCGCTCGCCCGCCGAAGCCGCTTCGCCGTCGTTGCCGCAGTCGCCGGAGACGCCCGCCCCACCGCCGGAGTTGACCGAACCGGTAAGACCGCCGTCGACCGGTCCAGATCGGTTTTAAAAAAAAAACCGTTTTGTTTCATTATGCAGCGGATGTTTTCCGTTTAGACCTCCTTAGCGAACGGTTTTTGTTAGTAAGCGTTCGGCAGCGAACGTTCGCTCGGTAGAGTTTTTCTTTTCTTTTTAAATTCGGCCAGGGGCTTATCCGTGAATATTTTATTTACATATTAGTCCCTAATCTTCAAACGGCTACAACTTTTTACTCGTTTGTCCAAATCCAATGAAACCAACGCCCACTTCTTCGTTATGATCCCCTCTATCCAGTAAAACAATTTAAACATGTTTTTGAAAGTTTTAAAATTTGAATTCAAACAGATTTGTATACAAACTTCGTTTGATCGTAACTTGAGTTTCGTAGCTCCGTTTGAGTTGATTCTTTTTGCTAATCGAAGCTCTTGACCTAAACTTTCTGATAAGGCCAAATTCACATAATTTTGGTACTGTAGAATTTTTTTTATGTTGCAAGAGTTATTTTCTTGGTTTTAATGATTTCCGAATCGTCTTCTTCGATCTTTCTAATCTTTTGAGTGATTGCTTATGTGTGGTTACTATTGCTTGCTTACGATAGATTGACGGAGTGTGACGAGTAGATCTATCAAGAGTTTTGAGTGCGAATCATCTTCATCAACATTGCAGGCAAGTAACACTTTGATCATACTCTTCCATACCCAGTTTTTATTGCATTAGATCAATCCTCAAACACTGCATGGTTAGGATCTAATTAAACTGTGGGTATTGGGAAGTAGATGAGGTAGTACCTATTACCTGTTTTATTATCAAACCCTTGGGAGTTACTTCTACGTTTGCTATTATATCGCTATGCTTGTAGACGTGGATTGGGTTTGAGAGATATTCCTGACAGATGTGAGATTGTTAATTAGTGGTTTACCTAAGGTGGCAACTAAAACTCACATCTGGGTGGATTGAGGCACCTGGAGAACCCAGTGTTGCCTGTATTTTTGGATATCCCGGAGTACCCGTGTGATTATCCTATGGACCGCCACCCAGGCTCAAAGGGATCATGAGATTATTCATGCTAGAAACTTCCGTGTGCAGCCACAAGCTATTATGGGCTCTAGCATAGTTGATTAAGTTGTGTGAGCTCTTGAAGAGGTAGACTAGCAGATGTAGGGGATGTAGGTGGTACGGTCTACCCAGAGTAGAGAGTTTACACTTCTGAAAGACTGTGTCTCGGTCATCCGTTTCTCAAACATCATGCAGTGCGAGAATCAAGCGGAGGCGATCGAGTCTTGTGGGGAAAAGTGCACAAACCTCTGCAGAGTGTACAAACTAATCATGGTTAGCCGTGTCCCCGGTTATGGACATCTTGAGTATCTAGTACTTGGATTATCCCGTTGATCTCATCATGTTACTTTAATTAATTTTGTTGGGTTAATGATGTTACTTAATTGGGATTGAGTTGGAGGTACCTTCTCAATGTTTAACAACCACCATGATAGTTAAATAAAATTTATTCCTTTGCAGTAGGGAAAAATTGGCTTTTCGCAAAAACATTATAGCCATAGAGCTTTTCCACCAGCTATGCATGTAGTGATAGCCTTTGTTCATCCTTTCTCTATGGTGTGAATTTGCCAGCATATTCCATGTGCTGACCCGTTTTCGGGCTGCAACGTTTCATGTTGCAGGATTCTTACGACGAGTAAGTGATACGTTAGGGTTACGATTTCTACACTCAACTTTGCCGTTGGTGTTGATGGGAATCCGCAACCTTGTTACTTCCGCTATTTGGATTGAGGTAATAGTATTTACGTTACTTTATACATGTGATTTACCTCTGTTATAAATCCTCGAGTACTGTGTGTGTCAGCATACCGATCCAGGGATGACACTTAAGCACAGAGACTTGATCCATTCGGGTCGGGTCGCTACAAGATGGTATCAGAGCACATGTTGACTGTAGGACGTGACCCTAGAAACTGGCAAGCCCATAGGAAGGATTTTCTCAAAAACTTTTCTTTTCAAAAAAATCTTTTACCTCTCTTCTCTTCTGAGTTAATTCAAATATTCCCTTTTAGTGAGACCATACCCTTTTTCCCTTTGGACCACTCGAAGATTCGACGGATGAGACCACTTCAAGAAGTACAAGATATCGGACAACTAAGACCATTCGGAATGAAGAGGATTTTACCGTGCATTATGATAATGGAAACTACAACGGTTGAAGACTCCAAAGATTGGGAGAATTTGAAGGCTCTGAAGAATTGCCAGATGTGTATGACCTAGGAAGGTTACCCTTATGGAACTTGGCAGACTATGGAAGCCGTCAATACTCGAGATCAAGGTGTATCGGAGAAAGACCAGAACATGGAGCATTAGAACTCAAAGTTTTTGTTAAGAAAACCCTAAGGTAGGAGATATCAACTATGGAGTAATAGCTCATGGAAATGACAAGAGCAGAAACCCGGCTATCCATGATGTTATCGCCCGCTTATGCTATTGTCACCGTGCGGAGTTAAGCATGCAGATGCATGGAAGGATTGGATGGTAGAAAGCTGATGGAGCACCTATCAGCAAAAGATGAAGTTTTAACTTTAGACCGATGTATCACCAGGATCTGGAGCATTACATCAGGAAGTTTAAAGATGAACCTTCAGGAAGCAGTATTCGACAAGTAAGCATTTCGTCAAGAACTCAGAACCCAGAGACTGAAAGTAGCCAAGCTGGGAAAGCAAAACCTCGAGATAACGGAGACTCGTCAGGAACTGAAGGACAGTAGTACCATGGTTCATGCCAAGGATGTTGAGACCCAGAAGTTTGGAGCGCAACTCCAGAAATATTAAAGGACGTCACGAGAGACTTCGCGTCAACAGAGATGATTTGGCAAAAGAACTTGAGAAGGACAAGCATGATTGGAAGAAGCCATCGGAGACATGAACAAGACTTGAAGAGTTTGGCGACGTTGAAGATTTATGGACCTTTAGAAGACCAAACCCCTGTTATACACTTACGTTAGATGCGACGTTTGTGAGCTATCATTTGTTTGATGTTTTTCCGACAGCCACAAAATAAAATCTTTCTTTTCAAAACTTTTGTTTGTATTGTGTGCATCCCTCTCGACCTCTCTTATCTCACCCCAAACCCATGGACCCAATAGAGGATGAATGGAGATGAGCTTGTATTTTCTGGACCGATGAGTCAACTGGAGACAGACCAATGGATTCAGAACCTGGAGGATCACATGAAGAATAACCCTATAGTCGGAAAGGATATGACCCGGCATGCTCTTCAAGGTTTTGAAAGAGGTGCTGCTACTTGGTGAAGGATGTACCAAACCATCAATGGATGGCAAGGAGTAACCACTTGGAAAGAATTTAAGTGGACTCTACAAAGATCTCGTCTTGTGTCCCAGAAATTGAAGCCTTATGGAAAGGATATGAAGAAACCTTGTGCATACAAGCCTTGTGGAGAAATAGGACACAACCATAAGGAACACAAGGATGAATGCCCAAATTGTGAAGGAAGTCACCCAGTTGAAGAATGCCCAACTAGGCAGAACACTTGTTTCTTGTGTGAAGGGACTACCCACTACCCTGCTCAATGTCACATCTACCCCATGGTACAAAGGACCGTCCAGCAGAAGAAAGAAGCAATGAAAAGAGCCCTCATGGAAATTTTAGAGGAATCTGTGATGAAGGAAGAGGTGGAGGACACACCCAAAGAAGAACCAATTAAACCCTGCACCAAGTCATGCTATTCATGTGGAGAAGAAGGACACATCTCCCAAAATTGTCTGAATGAGGATTTAGTAGAATTCCCGACAGAGGAAGTAGAGTATGACCCACAGGAAATAGAAGCCCTAATTGGAACGGAAAAGTCCAGGAAGAGAAGTAGATTGGATCCCAGGAACAACCCAATTTCTACAAAAAAGACCTGAGTCATATCACATGTTTTAGGTGCAAAAATTCAGGACACTACTTCAATGATTGCCCAAAAGGGAAGATGAGGACCCCAGGAGGCTATATAATCACAAGGAAACCTCGAGATATGTCAGAAGTAATATGTTTCCGTTGTGATGAAGCAGGGCACTTTGCCAGAGAATGCCCCAAGGAGACGGAGACGTGTGACAAATAGTTGAGTGCAACAAGAAATATAGTAGTAGTAGTGTGGACATTTCTTTTATTAGTGAGGTGTCGAATTGAGGCATGTAATGGAATGCAGGAGATTGTAATAATTTGAGAATTAATAAAGTTAGCATCATTGGTATTGATTTGGATTTTATGAGTTGTTACTCTATGAAGAAATATTTTGACCATTTTCGAGGATATGAGAAATATGGTCTATGGAAGATTGTGCATTTTAAAGGTGGTAGTACCCTGTGAGGAAACTTGACCCTTGGAAAAGGTAATGATATTCCACGAAGTGGATTTCGAACAAAATAAGTATGAGTTTTATCTCGATATGTTGGATACCCCAAGAATATGAGGGTATGGAGTATTATTGGATGTAAAGGAGGTAGTCTATGAAATTGGAGACAGAGCATATCTTCGTGTGTCCCCTCTGCGAGGAGTTAAACTATTTGGAGTTAAGGGAAAGTTAGCCCCGAGATTTGTAGGACCATACCGAGTTTTGGAGCGTATGGGAGAAGTGGCCAACAAGCTGGAGTCACCCGAAGGACTGTCAGGAGTTCATGATGTGTTTCACGTTTCCCGTTGAAGAAGTGCCATGCAGAGATGGCCAATATTCCCCTGTAAGGATGCTTGACCCTTGAAAGGATAATGATGTTCCACGAAGTGGAGTATGGACTTCATAAGTATAAGTTTTTTTATCTCGGTATGTGGGATATCCCACGAGAATGAAGAGATGAATTACTATTGGATATAAAGGAGGTATGATGTTGGAAATAAGGATCAATGGAATTCCATGATGAGTCTGAGTAATCATGTCCTAGTTTGGTGCCAATATAAGGAAGGAAGACAGTACAATTGGATGGATTTAAGAATACCAGGAAGTTGGAAGTTGGAGTAATAATCAGTTGCTCGATGATAAGTTCAAGGATTACAAGTGATGAGATGGGCCATAACCCACAGGCCCCAGGACCTGCCAAGAAGCAAGCACATTCTTGCTGAAGGAAAAACCCTGGAAGAAGTTATGATTTTATCAGCAGACGATTTTATAGGAGTAACGCAAAACCTGAGAGTTGGGAAGGAACGATAGATGTTTGTTTGGCTTGCAGAATCCATGGATTTATCCGAACCTAGTTCGTTGACAAGAGAAATTCTGCAATGCTTGCGAGGATGACCGAGTGTTAGAATGCGAGATTCGCTAAACCATATACAGGGTAATGATTTGGGTGCGGGATGGATTGATCACCATACTGACTTACTCTTATTATTCGCCTTGCTATACGGGATGGTAAATCTGAGTGACTTGCCTATAGTAGAGAGACGACGGTATTAAACCTTGCTTGAACCTTAGAATGGTATAAGAATGTTTCCCTTGTACATGGCAGTTGTTGCCAATCGTAGGTTATACGGTGAGGATCAACCAGACCCATTTCCTGCAGGAGAAACCATAAATTGTTGACCACCAGGAGATGTCGATAGTTGTTTAGTATTGGCGCTTGACCCGTCAGCTAAGAAGACCCAGTCATGGAATAACCTCACCAAGATGAAAGGACAGAAGAATTGTGGTAAAGGTTATGCCACTACCGGAAGAGCCCATTATCCTTACGATCTGAGAAGACCGACACTGTCAACAATAATGATGGAGTATACGAGTTTTGGTGGAACCGTAACAATTCTTCTAAGGGTGGTAGCACCCCAGACCCCTGAGATGATCGATGGATTTTGAGAAGACCCCCAAACCCTAACATATTTCTTGCTAGCCTCTCCGAATCTCGAGGACGAGATTCATTTTAAGGGTGGTAGTTTGTAACATCCCAAAATTCTAAATTTTGGAATGTTATAATAAACATATAGATTTGGATTGATTGTTTGATTGATTGACTGAAAGTGAGTGAATTCGAAATCTTTTGAAAGTTAAATGAGAGGGAATAAAAGGACTTTCCCAAACTTTCATTTTGCTTTTATGATCTCCATGGATTCAAATTCTTTTCATCACAAAACCCTGGAGAGAAGATGACATGACTTCTTCCATTTATTTAAATGACAAGGGGTGTTGAAAATATTTGAATTTCATTTGAAAATATTTCCATTTCAGAAACTTTATGCAACTCAATGATTTTCACGAGAGAAGATAAAATGACTTCTTCAAAACATATGAAATATGAGTTGGGAGTTTCAAAGGATTAAATTCAAAGTCCCATTGACATTATTTTTCAATATTGGAGTTATTTGAGTTTTATTCAAATTATTTTTCTCTAAAATAAAAATATACATAAAATAGGGTAACATGATTACCTACATCAAAAAATTGGAGAGAAATAAATTTGAAATCATTTTGGTATTTTTAAAATTATTTTTATTGGATTTTATTAAGGCAGTAGCACTGTTTGATTTATTTAAATTTGTGTGGATTTTATTTGACTTTACAAAAATGTTCATGTTGTAGAAAATCTTTTTCTGAAAATTTTGATATAGTATATGCCTATATAATATTTTTTTATTTCCTTTGTTTTATTTATTTTGTTTGTATGTGTTTTAAAAAAGGGAACTTTTCCCCGCTGACCGAACTGGGCCGGCCCAGCTCCCAGCCAAGCCACGACCCAGCCGGCCCACCGCCTCGTCTTCCAGGTTGGGACGGAGTCCCGAGCGAGCACGCGTCGCCGCCGCCGTGCCCGACCCGGCCTCGCCCGCGCTTGTCCCCTCCTCCACGCCACCGCCTTCCCCCTCCTCCTATAAATCCCGCAGCCCCGACCCCCTCTCCACTCCTCCCGTTTTCGCCGCCGCCGCTGCACACAACTGCCGCCGCCCGACAAGATCCGCCGCCGCCGCCTCCTCACCTCCTGCGCTGCAGCCGTCGCCTCGCGCCTAGCCCGCGCCCCTCCGGCGCCTCGCCGCGCGCTCGCCTCCGCGCCGCGCCGCTCGCCCGCCGAAGCCGCTTCGCCGCCGTTGCCGCAGTCGCCGGAGATGCCCGCCCCACCGCCGGAGTTGACCGAACCGGCCGAACCGGTAAGACCGACGTCGACCGGTCCAGATCGGTTTAGAAAAAAACGTTTTGTTTCATTATGCAGCGGATGTTTTCCGTTTAGACCTCCTTAGCGAACGGTTTTTGTTAGTAAGCGTTCGGCAGCGAACGTTCGCTCGGTAGAGTTTTTCTTTTCTTTTTAAATTCGGCCAGGGGCTTATCCATGAATATTTTATTTACATATTAGTCCCTAATCTTCAAACGGCTACAACTTTTTACTCGTTTGTCCAAATCCAATGAAACCAACGCCCACTTCTTCGTTATGATCCCCTCTATCCAGTAAAACAATTTAAACATGTTTTTGAAAGTTTTAAAATTTGAATTCAAACAGATTTGTATACAAACTTCGTTTGATCGTAACTTGAGTTTCGTAGCTCCGTTTGAGTTGATTCTTTTTGCTAATCGAAGCTCTTGACCTAAACTTTCTGATAAGGCCAAATTCACATAATTTTGGTACTGTAGAATTTTTTTATGTTGCAAGAGTTATTTTCTTGGTTTTAATTATTTCCGAATCGTCTTCTTCGATCTTTCTAATCTTTTGAGTGATTGCTTATGTGTGGTTACTATTGCTTGCTTACGATAGATTGACGGAGTGTGACGAGTAGATCTATCAAGAGTTTTGAGTGCGAATCATCTTCATCAACATTGCAGGCAAGTAACACTTTGATCATACTCTTCCATACCCAGTTTTTATTGCATTAGATCAATCCTCAAACACTGCATGGTTAGGATCTAATTAAACTGTGGGTATTGGGAAGTAGATGAGGTAGTACCTATTACCTGTTTTATTATCAAACCCTTGGGAGTTACTTCTACGTTTGCTATTATATCGCTATGCTATGCTTGTAGACGTGGATTGGATTTGAGAGATATTCATGACATATGTGAGATTGTTAATTAGTGGTTTACCTAAGGTGGCAACTAAAACTCACATCTGGGTGGATTGAGGCACCTGGAGAACCCAGTGTTGCCTGTAGTTTTGGATATCCCGGAGTACCCGTGTGATTATCCTATGGACCGCCACCCAGGCTCAAAGGGATCATGAGATTATTCATGCTAGAAACTTCCGTGTGCAGCCACAAGCTATTATGGGCTCTAGCATAGTTGATTAAGTTGTGTGAGCTCTTGAAGAGGTAGACTAGCAGATGTAGGGGATGTAGGTGGTACGGTCTACCCAGAGTAGAGAGTTTACACTTCTGAAAGACTGTGTCTCGGTCATCCGTTTCTCAAACATCATGTAGTGCGAGAATCAAGCGGAGGCGATCGAGTCTTGTGGGGAAAAGTGCACAAACCTCTGCAGAGTGTACAAACTAATCATGGTTAGCCGTGTCCCCGGTTATGGACATCTTGAGTATCTAGTACTTGGATTATCCCGTTGATCTCATCATGTTACTTTAATTAATTTTGTTGGGTTAATGATGTTACTTAATTGGGATTGAGTTGGAGGTACCTTCTCAATGTTTAACAACCACCATGATAGTTAAATAAAATTTATTCCTTTGCAGTAGGGAAAAATTGGCTTTTCGCAAAAACATTATAACCATAGAGCTTTTCCACCAGCCATATATGCATGTAGTGATAGCCTTTGTTCATCCTTTCTCTATGGTGTGAATTTGCCAGCATATTCCATGTGCTGACCCGTTTTCGGGCTGCAACGTTTCATGTTGCAGGATTCTTACGACGAGTAAGTGATACGTTAGGGTTACGATTTCTACACTCAACTTTGCCGTTGGTGTTGATGGGAATCCGCAACCTTGTTACTTCCGCTATTTGGATTGAGGTAATAGTATTTACGTTACTTTATACATGTGATTTACCTCTGTTATAAATCCTCGAGTACTGTGTGTGTCAGCATACCGATCCACGGATGACACTTAAGCACAGAGACTTGATCCATTCGGGTCGGGTCGCTACACGTACCATCAAATTCAGCTTTCATCTTTCGGTATGGGTGAGTTTTCCGTAAGAACCTACGATGACGCAAATACACGGTTTCGTGCGAGTTGGGAAATCTTCTGCTAGCTGTCCTATCCATGCATGTGACATGCTACCTCTTGAGCATGCGTTGGTTTTCCCTTGAAGAGGAAAGGGTGATGCAGCAAAGTAGCGTAAGTATTTCCCTCAGTTTTTGAGAACCAAGGTATCAATCCAGTACGAGACTACATGCAAATCCCTAGTACCTGCAGAAACAATTAAGAACCTTCCAACCAACGCGATAAAGGGGTTGTCAATCCCTTCACGCCACTTGCAAAAGTGAGATCTGATAAAGATAATAAGGTAAATATTTTTGGTATTTTTGTTGTATAGAATGCAAAGTAAAGAATGCAAAATAAACAATGATAGAAATAGCAAGTTGACGGGAGATTAATATAATGGAAAATAGACCCGGGGGCCATAGGTTTCACTAGTGGCTTCTCTGAAGATAGCATATTCTACGGTGGGTGAACAAATTACTGTCAAGCAATTGATAGAAAAGCGCATAGTTATGAGAATATCTAGGCATGATCATGTATATAGGCATCACGTCTGTGACAAGTAGACCGAAACGATTCGGCATCTACTACTATTACTCCACACATCGACCGCTATCCAGCATGCATCTAGAGTATTAAGTTCATAAGAACAGAGTAACGCATTAGGCAAGATGACATGATGTAGAGGGATAAGCTCAAGCAATATGATATAAACCCCATCTTTTTATCCTCGATGACAACAATACAATACGTGCCTTGCTGCCCCTGCTGTCACTGGGAAAGGACACCGCAAGATTGAACCCAAAGCTAAGCACTTCTCCCATTGCAAGAAAGATCAATCTAGTAGGCCAAACTAAACCGATAATTCGAAGAGACTTGCAAAGATATCAAATCATGCATATAAGAATTCAGAGAAGAATCAAATATCGTTGATAGATAATCTTGATCATAAACCCACAATTCATCGGATCTCGACAAACACACCGCAAAAAGTATTACATCGAATAGATCTCCAAGAAGATCGAGGAGAACTTTGTATTGAGATCCAAAGAGAGAGAAGAAGCCATCTAGCTAATAACTATGGACCCGAAGGTCTGTGGTAAACTACTCACAAATCATCGGAGAGGCCATGGTGTTGATGTAGAGGCCCTCCGTGATCGATTCCCCCTCCGGCGGAGCGCCGGAAAAGGCCCCAAGATGGGATCTCACGGGTACAGAAGGTTGCGGCGGTGGAAAAAGTGTTTCGTGGCTCCCCTAGATGTTTTCAGGGTATAAGAGTATATATAGGCGAAGGAAGTAGGTCGGTGGAGCTACGAGGGGCCCACGAGGGTGGGGGCGCGCCTACCCCCCTGGGCGTGCCTCCCTGCCTCGTGGCCGCCTCATTGCTTCCTTGACGTCCACTCCAAGTCTCCTAGATTGCGTTTGTTCCAAAAACGATCCTCGCGAAGGTTTCATTTTCCGTTTGGATTCCGTTTGATATTCCTTTTCTGCGAAACACTGAAATAGGCAAAAAAACAGCAATATGCACTGGGCCTTCGATTAATAGGTTAGTCCCAAAATATAAAAGTGCATAATAAAGCCCATTAGACATCCAAAACAGATAATATAATAGCATGGAACAATCAAAAATTATAGATACGTTGGAGACGTATCAAGCATCCCCAAGCTTAATTCATGCTCGTCCTCGAGTAGGTAAATGATAAAAACAGAATTTTTGATGTGGAATGCTACCTAACATAATTTTCAATGTAATTCTCTTTATTGTGGCATGAATGTTCAGATCGAAAAGATTCAAGATAAAATTTTAATATTGACATAAAAATAGTAATACTTCAAGCATACTAACCAAGCAATTATGTCTTATCAAAATAACATAGCCAAAGAAAGTTATCCCTACAAAATCATATAGTGTGGCTATGCTCTATCTTCATCACACAAAGTATTTAATCATGCACAACCCCGATGACAACCGAAGCAATTGTTTCATACTTTTGATGTTCTCAAACTTTTTCAACTTTCACGCAATACATGAGCGTGAGCCATGGACATAGCACTATAGGTGGAATAGATTGGTGGTTGTGGAGAAGACAAAAAGGAGAAGATAGTCTCACATCAACTAGGCGTATCAACGGGCTATGGAGATGCCCATCAATAAATATTAATGTGAGTGAGTAGGGATTGCCATGCAACAGATGCACTTAGAGCTATAAGTGTATGAAAGCTCAAAAAGAAACTAAGTGGGTGTGCATCCAACTTGCTTGCTCATGAAGACCTAGGGCATTTTGAGGAAGCCCATCTTTGGAATATACAAGCCAAGTTCTATAATGAAAAATTCCCACTAGTATATGAAAGTGACAAAATAAGAAACTCTCTATCATGAAGATCATGGTGCTATTTTGAAGCACAAGTGTGGAAAAAGGATAGTAACATTGTCCCTTCTCTCTTTTTCTCTCATTTTTTTCCTTTTTTTATTTGGGCTTCTTTGGCCTCTTTTTTTATTTGGGCTTCTTTGGCCTCTCTTTTTTTATAGTCCGGAGTCTCATCCCGACTTGTGGGGGAATCATAGTCTCCATCAGCCTTTCCTCACATGGGACAATGTTCTAATAATGAAAATCATCACACTTCCATTAACTTACAACTCAAGAATTACAACTCAATACTTAGAACAAAATATGACTCTATGTGAATGCCTCCGGCGGTGTACTGGGATATGCAATGAATCAAGAGTGACATGTATGAAGGAATTATAAAGGTGGCTTTGCCACAAATACGATGTCAACTACATAATCATGCAAAGCAATATGACAATGATGGAGCGTGTCATAATAAACAGAACGGTGGAAAGTTGCATGGCAATATATCTCGGAATGGCTATGGAAATGCCATAATAGGTAGGTATGGTGGCTGTTTTGAGGAAGTTATATGGTGGGTGTATGATACCGGCGAAAGTTGCGCGGTATTAGAGAGGCTAGCAATGGTGGAAGGGTGAGAGTGCGTATAATCCATGGACTCATCATTAGTCATAAAGAACTCACATACTTATTGCAAAAATCTATTAGTTATTGAAACGAAGTACTACGCGCATGCTCCTAGGGGGATAGATTGGTAGGAAAAGACCATCGCTCGTCCCCGACTGCCACTCATAAGGAAGACAATCGGTAAATAAATCATGCTTCGACTTCATCACATAACGGTTCACCATACGTGCATGCTACGGGAATCACAAACTTTAACACAAGTAGCTCTCCGATTCACAATTACTCAACTAGCATGACTCTAATATCACCATCTTCATATCTCAAAACAATCATTAATAATCAAACTTCTCATAGTATTCAATGCACTCTATATGAAAGTTTTTATTATACCCATCTTGGATGTCTATCATATTAGGACTAAATTCATAACCAAAAGCAAATTACCATGCTGTTATAAAAGAATCTCAAAATAATATAAGTGAAGCATGAGAGATCAATTATTTCTACAAAATAAAACCACCACCGTGCTCTAAAAAGGTATAAGTTAAGCACTAGTGCAAAATTATCTAGCTCAAAAGATATAAGTGAAGCACATAGAGTATTCTAATAAATTCCGATTCATGTGTGTCTCTCCAAAAAGGTGTGTACAGCAAGGATGATTGTGGTAAACCAAAAATCAAAGACTCAAATACTACAAGACGCTCCAACCAAAACACATATCATGTGGTGAATAAAAATATAGCATCGAGTAAAGTTACCGATAGACGAAGACGAAAGAGGGGATGCCTTCCGGGGCATCCCCAAGCTTAGGCTTTTGGTTGTCCTTGAATTTTACCTTGGCGTGCCTTGGGCATCCCCAAGCTTAGGCTCTTGCCACTCCTTGTTCCAAAATCCATCAAATCTTTACCCAAAAACTTGAAAACTTCACAACACAAAACTCAACAGAAAATCTCATGAGCTCCATTAGCGAAATAAAACAAACCACCACTTTAAGGTACTGTAATGAACTCATTATTTATTTATATTGGTGTTAAACCTACTGTATTCCAACTTCTCTATGGTTCATACCCCCCGATACTAGCCATAGATTTATCAAAATAAGCAAACAACACACGAAAAACAGAATCTGTCAAAAACAGAACAATCTGCAGTAATCTGTATCAAACGCAAACTTCCGTAACTCAGAAAATTCTACCAAAATAGGAATACCTAGATAATTTGATTATTGATCTACTGCAATTCGAATCAGTATTTTATCACTTTCTGGTAATTTTTAACGATTGTTTTCGTGAGCAGAAAGTTTCTGTCTTTTTCAGCAAAATCAAATAATTATCACCCAAGAAGATCCTATAGGGTTTACTTGGCACAAATACTAATTAAAACATAAAACCACATCTAACAAGAGGCTAGATGAAATATTTATTACTAAACAGGAACAAAAATAAAATTGGGTTTCCTCCCAACAAGCGCTATCGTTTAACGCCCCTAGCTTGGCATTGATAATTTTAATGATGCTCACATGAAAGATAGCAATTTGAAACACAAAGAGAGCATCATAAAACACGTGACAAACAAATCTAAGTCTAAAATTCTTCCTATGCCTAGGAATTTTATAAGCAAACAAATTATCATAGCAAGCAAAAATTAGCATATGCAAGGAAGAAGAAAGAGACAATAGCAATCTCAACATGACGAGAGGTAATTTAGTAAGATAAAAATTTCTACAACCATATTTTCCTCTCTCATAATAATTTCATGTAAGATCATAGGCAAATTCAACAAAATAGCTATCACATGACATATTCTCAACACGATCCACATGCATGCGAAGTTGACACTCTTCCAAAATAGTGGGATTATCATTAACTAAAGTCATGACCTCTCCAAACCCACTTTTATCAAAAATACCATGAGATTGAACATACTCCAAATATGTGGGATCTAAAGTTGACACTCTTCCGAACCCACTTTCAATATTATTGCAAACACTATTATCTATCTCATATTCATTATGGGGCTTAAATAAATTTTCAAGATCATAAGAAGAATCACCCCAATCATGATCATTGCAACAAGTAGTAGACATAGCAAAACTAGCATCCCCAAGCTTAGGGTTTTGCATATTATTAGCACAATTGACATCAAGAGAATTTATAGTAAAATCATTGCAATCATGTTTTTTATTCAAGGAGCTATCGTGAATCTCTTCATCACAATTTTCAGATTCAAGAATTTCAAACAAAACCTCATAAAGATAATCTAGTGCACTCAAATCACTACAAATTGGATCATCATAACTGGATCTCTTAAAAAGTTTAGCAACGGGATGAGGATCCATAAACTTTTAGCAAGCGAAGATGCAAGCAAAGAAGAAGGCACATGGAAGAGGGCGAATAAAACGGCAAGGGTGAAGTGGGGGAGAGGAAAACGAGAGGCAAATGGCAAATAATGTAATGCGAGGGATAAGAGTTTGTGATGGGTACTTGGTATGTATTGACTTGTGCATAGATCTCCCCGGCAACAGTGCCAGAAATCCTTCTTGCTACCTCTTGAGCATGCGTTGGTTTTCCCTTGAAGAGGAAAGGGTGATGCAGCAAAGTAGCGTAAGTATTTCCCTTAGTTTTTGAGAACCAAGGAATCAATCCAGTAGGAGACTACATGCAAATCCCTAGTACCTGCACAAAAAATTAAGAACCTTGCAACCAACGCGATAAAGGGGTTGTCAATCCCTTCACGCCCACTTGCAAAAGTGAGATCTGGTAAAGGTAATAGGGTAAATATTTTTTGTATTTTTGTTGTATAGAATGAAAAGTAAATAATGCAAAATAAACGGCGACAGAAATAACAAGTTGACGGGAGATTAATATAATGGAAAATAGACCGGGGGGCCATAGGTTTCACTAGTGGCTTCTCTCAAGATAGCATATTCTACGGTGGGTGAACAAATTACTGTCGAGCAATTGATAGAAAAGCGCATAGTTATGAGAATATATAGGCATGATCATGTATATAGGCATCACGTCTGTGACAAGTAGACCAAAACGATTCTGCATCTACTACTATTACTTCACACGTCGACCGCTATCCAGCATGCATCTAGAGTATTAAGTTCATAAGAACAGAGTAATGCATTAGGCAAGATGACATGATGTAGAGGGATAAACTCAAGCAATATGATATAAACCCCATCTTTTTATCCTCGATGGCAACAATACAATACGTGCCTTGCTGCCCCTGCTGTCACTGGGAAAGGACACCGCAAGATTGAACCCAAAGCTAAGCACTTCTCCCATTGCAAGAAAGATCAATCTAGTAGGCCAAACTAAACCGATAATTCGAAGAGACTTGCAAAGATATCAAATCATGCATATAAGAATTCAGAGAAGAATCAAATATTGTTCATAGATAATCTTGATCATAAACCCACAATTCATCAGACCTCGACAAACACACCACAAAAAGTATTGCATCGAATAGATCTCCAAGAAGATTGAGGAGAACTTTGTATTGAGATCCAAAGAGAGAGAAGAAGCCATCTAGCTAATAACTATGGACCCGAAGGTCTGTGGTAAACTACTCACACATCATCGGAGAGGCCATGGTGTTGATGTAGAGGCCCTCCGTGATTGATCCCCCCTCCGGCGGAGCGCAGGAAAAGGCCCCAAGATGGGATATCACGGGTACAGAAGGTTGCGGCGGTGGAAAAGTGTTTTGTGCCTCCCGTGGATGTTTTCAGGGTATAAGAGTATATATAGGCGAAAAAAGTAGGTCGATGGAGCTATGAGGGGCCCACGAGGGTGGGGGCGCGCCTACCCTCTGAGCGCGCCTCTGTGCCTCGTGGCCGCCTCGTTGCTTCCTTGACGTCCACTCCAAGTCTCCTGGATTGCGTTTGTTCCAAAAACGATCCTCGCGAAGGTTTCATTCCGTTTGGATTCCGTTTGATATTCCTTTTCTGCGAAACACTGAAATAGGCAAGAAAACAACAATTTGCACTGGGCCTTCGGTTAATAGGTTAGTCCCAAAAATAATATAAAAAGGTATATTAAAGCCCATTAAACATCCAAAACAGATAATATAATAGCATGGAACAATCAAAAATTATAGATACGTTGGAGACGTATCAAGCATCCCCAAGCTTAATTCCTGCTCGTCCTCGAGTAGGTAAATGATAAAAACAGAAAATGGGCTTTTCGTCCTGGGCGGGCTGGAGACACAGCTGCATGACATTCTTTGGGCCGTCCATGACAGAAAAAACCATGGTAGAAGCGAGGGCGAGGGATATATCAGGGTGTTCCCAGTTACGGTGGGTGGTCGGGGCCGAGCGATGCACAGAGGTTTGCGCGTTTCTCTCATACATGCACGCGCGTGGGTGCGAGGCGTTGGGCTCTAACTGAACCCGAGCGAGGCATTCGCCTACTGAACCCGAGCGATTGCACTGCAGGCTACGCGTTACTGAACCCAAGCGATCGATCGATGGCTGTTAACTAAACCCAATCGAGCGATTCCTTCGCTACTGCTGCTAACTGAAGCCGGTCGTTGCTGCCTCTGGATGAACAGTGAGCGTTGCTAGGGGGGTTTGGATGAACAGTTCCCGGTGGGGGTGGATGAACAGGACCCTGTGGTGTTGCCTCTGGATGAACAGGACCCCGATTAATCGAGCCGGTTGGGGCTGGATGAACAGGACCCCGTGGAGGGCTGGATGAACAGGACCACTCCGTGGAGGGCTGGATGAACAGTAGACGATGGAGGGCTGGATGAACAGTAGCCCGTGGAGGGGTGGTTGAACAGGAGCCCGTGGAGAGGGCTGGTTGAACACTAGCCAGTGGAGTAGCGCGCGGTGGAGGCTGGATGAACAGGAGCCCGTGGATAAACAGTCGCAGGTGGAGGCTGGAGGAGGTCGACGATGGATGAACAGTAGCCTGTGGAGGCTGGAGGGGGTCGACGGTGGAGATGAACGGTATCGCGTGGAGTCCCGTTTTGCGGTACGCCACACCCCTCCGATGAACAGGACCCCCGTTTCGACTGTAGCGCTCCAACACAAGTCTGTTTCCTCCGTTTTGGGGTACGCCACACCCCTCCCGATCAACAGGACCCCGTTTCGACCGTAGGAGGTCCAACACAAGTCCGTTTCCTCTATTTTGCGGTACGCCAGACCCCTCTCGATGAACAGGATCCCGTTTCGAACGTGGCCGGTCAAACACAAGGCCGTTTCCTCTGTTTTGCGGTACGCCAGGCCTCGTTTCCATCGGCTGTTCCGTCCAAGCCCTCCCGATGAACACGACGACGCTTTCCGTTCCGACCCAGCCGGTTGGCTCCCCATGAACACGACGACGACGCAGTTTCTCTGTTCTGACCCAGCCATGTACACGAGCCCTGGCTGTACGTATGTGCGGGTAGGTGTTCGAGACCCCACCCGTATGTACGTACGTGGCCGTATTTTCTTTCTTGCACCCTGGCCGTTGTACGTACGCGTACATGCTACGTGCGCGCCTCTACTACGACACGTGCGCGTCTACATCTACCAGTATGTACATACACGTTCGCGACCAGAATGACAAAGCTATGTACGCTTTGACCAGGTGGGTCCCGACTGTCACGCACTTCCTTGCATGCGAAGATGTAGCTGGTGGGTCCCAGCAGTCAGGGGGCGAATCGTTTTTTTTGCCCGGACGCACTTCCTTGCGTGCGAAGATGTAGCTGGTGGGTCCCAGCAGTCAGGTGCGAAACATTTTTTTCACGAAATACGGTGGCCCGTCCGATGGGTCCCTGCTGTCAGGTGGAGGAATAATTATTTTGCACGTTATAAGGAGGCACTTCCTTGCGGCCGTCGTGGACCCAGCTGTCAGCCTCTCCACGTACAGTACTCTTCCGATGGAAGTCGTTCCTTGACCATGTTGACCATGCCGCGCCGAGAGCACCAGGGCGGTGGACGACGGTGAGGCCTAGGAAGGGGACGACGCGGAGCCGGGGAAGACGCGGCAGTGGAAGCCTGCGCGGAGAGGAGTACGAGGGTTCACTAGTTCGGCTGCGGTGTGAGGCTGCCGTCGCCGCAGAATAACAGGGGGTGTGGGTGAGTGGAGGGATGGCCTGGCCAGCGGTGGGAGTAGTAGGGGCGGTGAGGCCTCCGCGGCAGCACAGCCGGCAACGGGAGGCAAGAGCAGGCGGCACGACCAGCGCTGGTTTGGGCGGCTGGAGCAAGAAGACCAGAGGTTGAAGAAGCACTACGGCCGTTGGATGGACATCGTACGGTCACTGGAGCTTGAATCGTTTATATTGACTAAGTTGACAAAGCCCTTGGTACGCGTCAACTTAGTAGGCCCACAGGTCAGCCTCCGAAACGGTGCGCCCCAGATGTCAGGGGGAGGAATCATTTTTTGGGCGGCCGAAGTTAGGATATCCGAGATTGAAGAAGAAGCATGACATCCGGTGGATAGACATCCAACGGCCACTGCTTCTAGAACCGTGTGTTGACTATAATAAGTTGACAAAGCCTTGCATACGCGTCAACTTTTTTTTAGGGGACGCATCAACTTAGTAGGCCCACAAGTGTGTGGCAGAGAACTTATAGCCCATTTGCGATTTGTAAGAATGTACAGCCCATTTTTGAATTCTAACGGAATTTACTACAACCCATTTACAGTTTGTTAAAAGTACAGCCCATTTTCTAGCTAGGACAACGATTAATAATTTCAACCAACCGTTCAAGACAGAATTCAATAAGATTTCCCACATTTTGATGGGATCCGAAATATTTTTATCCCGAAATTTCTAGTGAGATTAAATATAAATTTGTATTACGTAAAAATCCAACGAAACATTGCGCGCGCAACAATTAAAAGTTAAGATTTTCAAAATCCATAAATAATATTTTATAAACTAATTTCGTGTTTGGTGCATTTTTTATAGTTAAAGCCCATTTTTTATAATTACATCCCATTTATTATTTTTTAAAGCCCATTTTCCTATTAAGCCTAATGCATCCCTCCTAGGAAAGATTTGCAGCCCAGCGGGGCGGAGAATAACAAGTTGACCTTGCCTGGGTATTCCTTAAAAAACGTATAGCTGGGCTAGCCATTTTCATCTTGAAAAAAATTAATATCTGGGCTGGATATCTGTCCTGGGCTAGACGGGCCATAGCCCGCCCAGTTAATACCCTGCTCTCCTCTGAACAACAACGAAAACATCGCCAAGAAAAACTCTGCAGTGCTCACGCCTCAAAAACACAAATACTGCTCGAGCTGCTTGGTCCCAGCTATCGGCCGCACCTTGTGCAATTCTCTCGTTTATATTGACTACATAGGTTGACAATGGTGTGGGACCGTGATGTCAGGAAACCAGGAGGAAGCAAAAAAATATAGTTGTACATAATAAGGAGGCACTTGCATACGTACGGCTATGGCCCTAGTGGGTCCCTACTGTCAACCAGTCAAAATGAAGTCATCTCCTGAATCCTCATGTTCATTGACCATGTTAACAATGCTCGGCGCCACGGCGAGCGCAACAACTCGAAGGACGACGGAGAGGGCCTCGCGGGCCCTACGGATGGTCTGATACAGCGCCCGCTGCTCATTCAGGAAGCCAGGATCATCGGACACCTATGAGCACCTTCGAGAGACTGAGACGGCATGAAACGGTAAGGCCGCGCTTGGGAGCTCTGGTTTATTTCACACCTGTATTAAGATACAAGTGTAATTTACTCGTCATCGGAAACAACGCGTAAAATACAGGCGTAATGAAACCGAGGGCCCGAGGTCTGTAAGTAAAACCGGCGGGTTACGCGTGTAATTTGAGAGACCAGTGTATATTTTACTAGTCGAAATCGACCAACCAAGCGCTTCGCCCGAGACCATCTGCTTTTTTACAAGCGTCAGTTTTACAAGCGGTTTTGGTTGGAAAACGACGATCCAATCACGGCCTAAGATGATGAGTTGGTCGGAAGATCATATGGTTTCACGTCTAACCTACCCGACTTGTCGTATAGGCTATGAATGAAACATAAGACGATGAACTTCTTAAGCACGGAAACAACAGAAGAGGATGATCTTCTTAACAAGCAAATCACTGGCATTAGATCGACATGCAAAACAATACGAAGCATTATTCTCAGGAGGCACGGTGAACAGCTCGTGATGCCGCATGCCACAACATTCCAAGCTCAACTTTGCAATCAAACACAAGGCCTGGCATTACATAGACAATATTCAGAACAAACTCTTAAAATATCTTACATAAGTCAACATTCATGTGACTATGCATCTCAGCAGAGTAAATATTTACTTCTGAACTGAAGACAGGAATAGGAAAAAACGATCGACGTTGCTCACAGCAAAGGGCGTCCCACTCAAAAATATCAAATGCATGTCTTCTGGCTAACATCAATGAGCAAAAATTGACAAGGTTTTCCAATTCCAATATATTAAACTAATGTCAACTTTGACAAGCTTTTCCCATTCAAAATATGTAATGCCTATGATTGTGGAACGGGCAGGGTTTGTCATCAGTTTGTCATCTGATAGTCCGGTGGCTCAAGGTGACGACGAATGATTAGAGAACCATTCGATGTATTGTGCATGATGAAGTATTATGGAGGACACGAACCATCTGAACATTTTGTGCAGTTCCACTAAAATCAAGCTGAGCATCCCTGTGGATTTCGTATTTATATGCTGCCAGAAAACAAAGACACATCAGCACACACATGAATATTGGCCCCAGTGTCAACCCACCAATCGGTGGACTAACAAACTGAAAGTACGGTAAACAGATTACCATACCCAGATGCCCCATCATTGTTGCTTAGAGTGACATTGACAGACTTGGAGTCCTGTCCTGGCTTCTTGGTACTTGTTTGGGCACTTGTTTGCCCAGTGTTCCTCCGAACCACAAGTAAAGCAGCCATCTCTCTTTTTGTCTTTCTTCTTACCCTTCTTAATGGCCGACGCTGGCAGCACCATTCAAACATATAGTCCGGTGGCTCAAGGTGACGACGAATGATTAGAGAACCATTCGATGTATTGTGCATGATGAAGTATTATGGAGGACACAAACCATCTGGACATTTTGTGCAGTTCCACTAAAATCAAGCTGAGCATCCCTGTGGATATCGTATTTATATGCTGCAAGAAAACAAAGACACAGCAGCACACACATGAATATTGGCCCCAGTGTCAACCCACCAATCGGTGGACTAACAAACTGAAAGTACGGTAAACAGATTACCATACCCAGATGCCCCATCATTGTTGCTTAGAATGACATTGACAGATTTGGAGTCCTGTCCTGGCTTCCTGTACTTGTTTGGGCACTTTTTGCCCAGTGCACTCCACGTGTTGTAGAGTTTCCTATGCTCTCTGCAGACTAGTCATGTCACCAGCGTCTACTAATACTCTGTAAAGCTTCTCGATCATTCCTTGTGTAATGTAGCGCAAACAGTGACTGCTTCTTTCTGCAAAGTGGTAAGACCAACTGGACCCACTAATGCAGCAGTTTGCCTTAGACACATTGGCTCCTTTTGTGCAGTTCAACTAAAATCAAAGTCGGAATAAAACCGAGCTTTAATTTTGATATCCCTGTAAGCAACAATAGGTATAAGGGAAACAATTACTGAGAAATAACGGTTGATGACTTGTACTCCCAGAAGAAAAACATCTACTGATCTACCTTATCTTAATGGGAAACAAAGCAGGAGAGTAGCAATTCTCAATCAGTGTGATTCATTCATATTAACTGAGACATTATCTTAACAATGCCTTGTTTCAACATGTATAAAGAACGACAAAGCAGAAAAGTATCATTCCTAAAACAATGCGACTGATTCATTTTAACAGAGACATTATCTTAACAATACCTTGGTTAAACATGTAGAAAGAACTACAAAGCAGGATAGTACCATTTGTAAAACACTGTAACTGATATATAATAACAGAGACATTATCTGAACAATACATTTCTTAAACATGTACTCCGGCCGATCCCTAACAG
Source organism: Triticum aestivum (assembly GCF_018294505.1). Taxonomy (NCBI): domain Eukaryota; kingdom Viridiplantae; phylum Streptophyta; class Magnoliopsida; order Poales; family Poaceae; genus Triticum; species Triticum aestivum. Next base: position 368,664,602 of record NC_057799.1, read on the forward strand.
AAATGGTACTCCCGCCGATCCCTAACAAGTGTTGCAGTTTTGAACTAAGATTCAGTAGTTAATTCTGAGGAAAGTAGGTACTGACCTTTCAAGACCAAGATTTGAAACAACTCCTGAGGAAGATCTAAAAGAGATCTCAACACATATATGGAAATCCGGTCTCATTTTGTGCAGTTCCACCAAAATTAAGCGAAGCAAAATGTCGCAATAGCAACAAGTTGAATAGATATCCCTGTTTTAACAGAGGCAAAAAAGGAATCAATTACTGGCCAATAAAGGAGGATGAAACATGCGGCCACAAAAATGGTAATCCCGCCAATCCCTAACAAGTGTTGCAGTTTTGAAATAAGATTCAGTAGTTAATTCTGAGAGTGGCATTGCTTAATTTTACCAGCGGCATTAGATTAACAAAAAGCATAAACAGTTCCAGGGGAGAGTGGGCGCAACAACAACATGTGCTTCCATCTACTTATAAAGGGGGTGATGCAGAGTTTGTTGTAACAAAGCAACAAGCATAATGTCTGGGTTGGTCCCATTTTTGTTCACTACTTAATGGGAAAAGACAGCAATACAATAGCTTCAATTCAACATTTATTTAAAACAGTACCAATACAAGTAGCACAACATCTCAAAACACACTGCACGATCATGTGGATGAAGGCAAGTACCAACCTGTCATGACGCACACAAGATCACGTACGAATCTGCCAACACGAATAGGAAATCCAATCTCGTTTTGTGCAGTTGCACTGAAATCAAGTAAAGTCGCCGGTGTGACATTTAAGTTTGCTATAGCAACAAGTTGAATAGATATCCCTGATTTAACAGAGGCAAAAAAGGAAACAATTACTGCCAATAAAGGAGGATGAAACATGCGGCCACAAAAAGAAGCATCTACCTTATCTTGATGGAAAACAAAGTATAGGACAGTAACATTTCTAAAATGGTTGCATTGATTCATATTAACAGAGAAATTCTCTTAAAATAGTTCAGTAGTTAATTCTGAGAGTGGCATTGCTTAATTTTACCATCAGCATTAGATTAAGAAAAAGCATAAACAGTTCTAGGGGCGAGTGGGCGCAACACCACCATGTGCTTCCATCTACTTATAAAGGGGGTGATGCAGAGTTTGTTGTAACAAAGTAAGAAGCATCATGTCTGGGTTGGTACCCTTTTTGTTCACTACTTAATGGGAAAAGAGAGCAATACAATAGCTTCAATTCAACATTTATTTAAAACAGTACCAATACAAGTAGCACAACATCTCAAAACACACTGCACGATCATGTGGATGAAGGCAAGTACCAACCTGTCATGACGCACACAAGATCACCTACGAATCTGCCAACACAAATAGGAAATCCAATCTCGTTTTGTGCAGTTGCACTGAAATCAAGCAAAGTCACCGGTGTGACGTTTAAGTTTGCTAGGCAACAAGTTGAATAGATATCCCCATTTTAACAGAGGAAAAAAATGAAAAAATTACTGGCCAATAAAGGAGGATGAAACAAACGTCGACAAAAAGATGCATCTAGCTTATCTTGATGGAAAACAAAGTAGGACAGTAGCATTTCTAAAACAGTTGCATTGATTCATATTAAAAGAGACATTCTCTTAAAACAACATTCGTTAAGAATGTAATTTACTTTTAACAGTGGCATTGCTTCAATTTTCCAGCAGCATTCTTAGATTAACAACCGCAAAATAGTTGTATGGGACATGACATGGGACATGGGACATGCCAGCACCATGTGCGTCCACACGTATAAATGGGTGATGCAGAGTATGTAGCCAAGCAGCATATCTGCGTTGGTCCCATATTTGTTCTCTTTGAAACTTTTTCCTATGTGAGGGCAGCAAATCTAGTCCTGGACAAACTACCTGACCCCCCAGTTTCTTTCCCTTTTCAACAAAGAGTTCGGTTCCTTACAGATGTGTGTACTGGGTTACCCCCTTTTTCCCTTTTCGACCAACAAAGCGGCTGGATAGCTAGTCTATACTACTTTCCGTCCCTCCTTTCCTCATTGAACCACGTCCTAGATTCATGCTCCACCCCACCGCACCCTTCTTTCCTCTTTGAACCAAGACCTAGATTCGACTACAGAATCGAAAAAGATCCACATGCAGCTAGACCAATGACGGTTTCAAAGAAACTTATACCTTAGGGTCGTCGGGATGTGGCAAGGCGTGTAGCGGGAGGTCGGATCTGCCCACACTACGTACGGCAACGAGGAAGAAGGGGTCGGTGGCCCTCCCGCACAGGCGCTGGGTGAAAGAGAAAAGCGCAGCCGGCAGTGGATTGCCTCCCTCGCCGAAGGCGATAGAGTGAACGCTGCACCTCCTCCCCTTCCTGGTGCGACGGGATCCGGACGCCTCCTTCGCCAGCTGTGAGGGGGTGAGAGAGACAGAGGCCACAACGCAGTCTTGTTTAGATCTAGTGAAGAGGGTGAGAGACTGTGAATATAGCAAACCCTAGCAAAGGAACGCTGAGCCTCCAGCATGTATATATATATGTAGTACGGCAAGAGTGTGGAGAGTGCAAACCCTAGCGGACAAGCGCTGAGGCTCCAGCTTATATATATACTGTAGTACGGATTGAGCTCCGGTGCCTTAACTGCACCTGCTTTTGGCTGTATGACAGGTGGGCCAACCACATTTTGGGCCCACCTGTCATAAACGCAAAGGCAGGTGCACTAAACTCAATGAAGTTGCGTCCATATAGTACTCGTGTATACGACTAATATATAGTGGAGTGGTTTTCTTATTCTCTCCATAACAATCGTTTTAAATTGTGTAAGTACGAAACGAAACTCTTTATTTAACGTACCAGTGAAGAAAACTACTAGACTTCCTATGAACTAACGATCCACGCGTCCTGGTCGCACTTCCTGTCCTTCACGTGCGGTACACTACCCTTCCTTAAGTGAACAACCACACATGCGCCAAATTATCGGAAACGTGTGAGAGTGTGTAAAAATAAAGAATTTTAATTTCAATTATCGGAAAGGTTTGAGAGTATGTACAGTTTGCCCTCTCTAATAATTATGGTTTGTTGTGTTCGGCCTAAACTTGGTCAAACTTTACAAAGTTTGACTTCAGTCAAATCTAATATGTGAAGTAAATAAAAATGGAGGGCTACTACGTCCATCCGGGTTTTTAGTCCACACCATTTTTTAATCAAAGTTAATAGCTGGACAAATAAAATTACGGGGGAGCTGGAGACAAAGTTGTGAGAAGGCTTAGAAATCAATGCAAAACTTATGCTCTTAGTACCAACGTCGATCCTTCTTCGAGGAAACATTTGGTTCATAGCCAATTGTGTGATAAAATTGCACCATCGTGAAAGACGACTGCGTCTCCAAAGCAACCAAGGTGAACTGACGAAGGATATCATCTTTGTGGGTAACAAGCAAAGAGCACTGATGGAAGACAACTTGTTTTTCCTTGAAAATCGATCAGCTTCACCAGCCGACGCAACCATGAGGCGCAACCATGAGCATCGATAGGTCATCGTGGGGATGCATCATCCATTTGGCATCAAGGTTGGGTGAGGCACCTATGAAGTTCGACAAATCCTCACTGTGGTCTGTTTCTTCTCAGTAATCAAGCTTGAGGAAGGAAGAACCACGTGTGTCGGTGTACAAAAAGAGGGGTGCGTTTTTGTACCCCTATACCTGTGCACGGGCAGTCAGAGCCGCGCCTATGGTCACGCCAAGCAGAGCAGGGGAGGTAAGCCAAGGTAAGACCGAAACCCAAGGTAATCAGAGCAACACCAAGGCCAAGACCACAAAGAGCAGAGGGACGAAGCAGGTTCCCCCGGCAAGACCCTTGCCGGGGCAGCTCGCCCCACACCAACAGAGCGAGCCACCCTTGAGCCCACGGTCCCCAACGCCATCATCCACGTGGGGCCAGGGCTCGGGAAGGCACCTCTGTGGTGGCATGCAGATCTTTGTGAAGACATATTCAAGATCAGATGAGGACTAGAAGACGACGATCCTCGGCAAGATCCTTGCCGAGGGAGGCCACCAGACCCCCGGCAAGGCCCTTGCCGGGGACGCCAGCACGCCACGGCAAGACCCTTGCCGGGCCACCCGGCGAGACCCTCACCAAGGACGCCAGCAGGGCCACCGCCAGGCCCACGCCAACCAAGCTTCCACCGCCGTTCACATGCAGCTGCCAGCCCAACCAGCTGGGCGGGCGCCTGCGTGGCAACATGCAGCTCCCAGGCCAACTCATCGAGCGCCTGCGTGGTGGCATGCAGATCTTCGTGAAGGCTCCACCACCGCGCCACCTCAGCTGCCTGCCTGCCTACATGGCACCGCACGCATCGCTGGCCAGGGCGCGTGTCGAAGCGATGGGGAGCGGCGACGGACGGGATGGGCCTCGCCCCGTCCCCGATAAAGCAAGAGGTCGCCTAAGCTACGCATTAAATGCGTCTTGTCCTGTAATACGGGTGATAAGCTCAGGGCACTGTACGCCTTTCCACCTCCTGTGTGCCACTGTGGCAGCCCCTTTCGACTATAAAAGGAGGCCCATGGCATACTGGAGAAGGATTCGGCTCTTTCGAACCACGCACTAACCACAGCTAGTTCGAGAGCTCAAGAACTCTCTGAAATACACCCACCAAAGCAGGACTAGGGTTTTACGCATCCTCGCGGCCCGAACCTGGGTAAATGATCCCTGTGCTGTCTACTAGCCCTGCTCTCCTCGCAACCCCGTGCCCCGGCAACTGTAGTAGGGATTCTCATGATCCCATAGGTGTCATTCCACACCGAAATCTTTGGCGCGCCAGGTAGGGGTGGCGCAAGTTGTGAGAATCTGGTCTAGTAGTTAGCCTAGCAGTTCTTCATCGCCCTTGGCTCCTGAGAAGAAGGCGGCCGGGGAAACGACGCCGGCTCGGCAACAGAAAAGCTAAGTCATTCAGAGCTTTGAGTTATTTCCTCCTATATATATAAGGTTATCGTCCTCGGAGATCTCGCCTATGTATGAGAAACCTGCACGCAAAGGGGCCCTCCCGCAATTGGCAACGCCCTTGTTCTGTTTCGAGTCCGCTCAACAGCTCAAAGCGGCCGCGTCGAAAGTGGCGGGGTAGCCTTCCGCACTTGGCAACGCTCCCGACTCTGACTCGAGTCCAGCTCGACAGTTCGGGCGGCCGTGCTAAAGGCGGCAAGGTGGTTCGCCCGGCAGCAAGCACACTCGGCAGGCCAATGGGGATCCATCCCCAAGACGCCGCCTTGGGTTTACGCGCTGGCGAGCCTACCCAGTAACGTAGGGGCGACATACAAAGGAAAATCGAACAGGAAAATAACATGCATAATACTGAAAGTGCTGCAGAGTTATATTACATCAAATTGTTGCTGCGGTTCTAACTAGAGATAGCAATTGTCTTGGTTGTGAACCTGCAGCGGCGATAAAGAACGGGATGCCTAATCCCGGCGCTAGCCCTCCACCCTCAGAATTCCACCGACACGGCTGATGATGCGCTTGATGCGCTCCCTGACCGGCGCGAGGTCAGTACCCTCCGGCAAGCTCTCCAGCGCGGCGTCGAAGTCGAGGTCGGGGTACTAGTGCGCCACCTTGGTGAGAACCTTGGTCATGGCACCCTGGCAAAGCCTCCGGGACTCGTCGGCCAGTGAGGCCGCCCGGTTGGCGTGGAGCTGCTCCAGAGCGGCGACGACCTTCTCAAAGAACATGGTTAGGCTGCAATTGGCGCTCACGCTCCGCTCCGGGAAATACCTCACGTCCGGCATCCCCATGATGGCCAGCTGCGCGGCGGCCTGGTTGGCGACGGTGGCGAGGCGATCGAGCCAACGGTTCTTGCCCGCCATGTGATCCGCGAAGTTGAGGCCCTCGTTCGCCCGCAACTGCTTCTCGGCCTCCAGCTCCTTGGCCAGGGTCCCCTCTCGGGTTTTGGCCTCCGACAGCACCTTCTCGAGACCCTCCAGCTTCAGCTTGAGGTCTTTGATGGAGTTGTTGGCCTCGGAGAGCTCCCCAGCCTTGCTGACGACCGCGCCCTGCGCCTCTGTTAGGGCACTGTTGAGCGTGTCCCTCTCCTAGGACAGCTTCAGGGCCTGCTCCTTCAGCCCGTCGCGCTCCGCCTCCAACTCCTCCACCTTGCCGGCGTGAACCTGGGCCTGGGCATCGAGTGCCTCTTTGTGCCTCTGCTCCAGCTCACTGGTCCGCTGCAAGACAAGCTTCTCCACTTCTTCATCCTTGCCGCGAAGCGTGGCGGCAAGCTTCTCCTCGCGCGTGGCAAGGTCCTCCTCCTGGGAGTTCAGTGCAGCCTGGTGCTGAGTCTGGGCGGCCTCGACTGCCGCGGCCAAAGCCTTCGCCTTTTCCTGGGCCTTCTTGATGTCGGCCAGCTTCATGGTGAGCTCCATGTTGCGTTTGGCCAGCTCGCCCTGGGCGGCCTTCAGTTCCTCATAAGCCTCGCGGAACCAGTCCTGCGTCTCGGCAACGTGCTTCTGGAGGTCCGCCTCCGCCTTCTGCACCACCTCCGTCCTGGACTTAGCCTTGTCCAGACGGGCGCGGTGGAGCGCCTGGAGCTTCCGGAAGCTGGCGCCCATGGCATGGAGGAGCCGCTCTTCCTTCGAGCCGTCGCCGCCAACGCTCGGCTCGTCGACGACCACGAGCCCGGCGGCGGCAAGCACTTCGTCGTCGAACACCTCTCCCTCGACAGGCGTCCTGGTGCTCGACGCGCCTGGAAGGTGGACGAACAAGTCGTCACTCACCCTCAGGTACTTGCCGGAGCCGGAAGCAGCAGAGGAGGAGGGCTGGTCATCAGCCACCTCCTCCTCCTCCCCGGCAGGCCCCTTGCCGGCCTCCTCAGCAGTAGCCTTGCCGGCCTCCCCGGCAGGCCCCTTGGCGGCCTCCTCGGCGGCGGTCCTCTCAGCGTCCGCCTCGGCGGCCCTGGCGGCGTCCTCGGCAGCGTCCTTGGCAGCTTCCTCGGCGGCGATCTTCTCAGCGTCTGCCTCGGCGGCCTTAGCGATGTCCTCGATGACAGCGTCCACGTCCTCTGGGTTCACCGAGGAGGAATCTGGATGCCGAAGAAGGGGGTGAGGCAAGGCCAAGACCAAAGGTCAGCCGGAAAGAAAAAGAAGCAGGGACGAACGGTGAACGACTTACCTGTACCTGGCTGGGAAACGAAAGCCCCCTCCCCGCCAACATTTGGCATCGAGGCAAAGCCGCCGGCGCCCTAGTTCTCCTCCTCCTCCTCCTCCATGTGCGTAGGCTCGGTGCTTGGCACCCTTGCTGGGGACGCCCCTCTGGGCGGCGTGGTCGATGGGGGCGGCGTGTTGGGAGTAGCCCTCTGCGGCTCCTCCTACTGCTGCTCTCCTCCTGCATGCCTGGCAAGGTCAACACCAAAGTGTCGTGCCCCTGACACATGTCGATGGGGGAAGAGTGATGAACTTACGTTGGGGGCTATGCTGGGGGCTGCTGTTCGGGCTGCTCAACACCAGCAGTGGCGCCCTCGAAGTACCAGCCGGGGCCTTGCCGCCCGCCGAGACCTTGGCCCTCTTCACTCTCTGGGCCAGCGTCTCCATGTCCCTGCGAAGACGAAGACAAGTCAAGACGAGCGACACGGATTGAGGGGGGCAGAGATAACGAAAAGGGACCAGATACTTACTCGTCGTCCGCCTCCTCCTCTGTTGTCTTCCTCTTCCTCCTCGGGCTGAGGGATCTATAATCAAAAGTGACCTCCACGTCAACATCCGTCGGAGGAGGAGAAGGAGGTGGTGTCTGGGCACGCGTGGATGAAGAAGGGGCGGCTGTCTTCTTCTTCACCGCGACCTTCGCCGGCTTCTTCGCCGCCGCGGCCCTCGTGTGGCGCCCGGACCCCTCCAAGGTCAGTTGTGGCCGCGCAGCCCTGCCGGGCCGGACCGGCTCGCCGGAACTGGCCCGCCGCAGGACTCGCCATCTCCCCATAGCCGGCGTCGGGCCTGTGGGCTCGGCCTCCTCCGACGATGACTCGCCGGTCACATCCTCAACCAGAGGAGCCTTGGTGCCGGCGCTGCTGGCTCCCCCGGCGGCCGCCGCCCACCGGGCGAGCTCCTCCTCCTCCGCGGTCGTCGCGGCCTTGTCCTCCACACTGCCGACACTGCCGGCCTCCTTGGCAAGTTGTGCCTCCCTCGCCCTGGTGGCGATGTAGTCCAACTCCGCCTGGGTTGTGTCTTGGACAAGCAGCCGCTCGGCGTCGGCGTTGACGTACCCTTCGTGCAGAGTGTCAAAGAACTGCTGCACCTCGGCGTCCTCCGGCTCCTTCCAGCTCGGGCCGGGGCCATGCGCGTTGCAGTCCGGCATCATGGCAATGATATCGGACCGGCGCGAGTTATTGCACAACGGGACCACCCCCGTCGGCAGCTTGAACAGAGGCCCCTTGAGGACCTTGCCGGCCTTCGCGGCGGCCCTCGCGACCTTGCCAGTCTGCTCAACCTCGCCGTCACGGCCCACATCAAGCTGGAAGAGCCGCTGGCAGAAACGGGCGTGCCCCATCACTGTGAAGTTGTGGTCGAGGCCGGGGCGAAGCCGCATGATGTCGGCGGGGTTCGTGAAGAGCCAGGCTGGCCTCCCCTTGTTATGCAGTGGAGCGATCCGGCGGCGGATGAAGTCCGCCCCGATCATCTCAAGGGTGAGGCCGGCCTCGGTGAGCCGGAGGATCCTGGTGGTGGCGACCATGAGCTTCTCATCGTCAACATCGACGTCACTCCAATCACTTCTGCAGACCGGCGGCACCCGGCGAACTTCTCAGAACGTCGGCGGGTCCTCCTCCTCGATCCAGCACCACCGGCCCCGCCATTCTTCCCACCTCTCCTTCATGGTGCCCTCCGGATATGCCCCCTTGGATCTTGAGACCCAGGCAATGCAACCGGAGATGGCGCCCCCTGGTTGGATCTGAGGGGAGAAGTAATGGCGAAAGAGCGCCGTGTTGGGGTGCACCCCGGCGAAGCCCTCGCATAGATGCGCGAAAAGGGCCATGCACGCCACCGCGTTCGGAGTAAAATCCAGGAGGCGGAAGCCAAAGGTATGCATGACGTCGCTGAAGAAATCGAAGAAGGGAGGACAGAGCCCGCAGGAAAAATAATGACAAAGAAGGGGTACCGATTTGGGGCAGCCTCGGCGTAGTCGGCGGGGATGACGCGCGTGGCTGGATGCCCCGAA